>NW_012148408.1:1972340-1980614 GCF_000956105.1 Propithecus coquereli | reverse complement strand
GGGGGATGGGTCTCAAAGAACATTAATGGGAATTTAGAATAGAACGAAAATAACATCTAACATTACACTTTACATAGACCAGACACTGTTCTAAGTATATTAAACATATTAAATCATTTAATCTTCAAAAGCACAGATGACTGTTTTCTAAGGGATGGTAAGGTCTTCGAAAGAAAGAAATAATAAAAATGTTCTTAGAAACATTGAAAAATGGCTTAGATGTCCAGTAATGTTGAATGAAAAGTTTTTATATTTTTGTACTATGTAATTTTCAATTAGGTAATATCAAAATTTTGTATGGAATGTATTCCCTTAATTATGTAGGAATAAACATTTGTTATACTGAGAAAAATCTAATAGAGCTAAAAACAAAAATTAAACTGACAAAGATATTACATTCTTATATTCATATATTCTTTTAACAATATCCATGAATTGGAGTTATATGTACAAAACTACGGCCTATATATAACATGATTAATAATAGGCACTTACAATTCAAGGCATATTATATGTAAATCTTTAATGTAAATGAACTTCTGAACATTAGATTCTCGTTTTTTTTTCTTTCTGCCTCTGGCACATGCTATGAACAAAACACTTAACCCACAGCCAAGATGGAGCACTTAGTAAGTGTACAGTACTGTCAAAGGTACTTTAAAGACCGAAGAATTCAGCAAACGACCTTCGCTGTAACATTAGAGCACTAAGTGTCTAACAATGAGGATCTTTCAGTTCACAAACTAAATCCCTGTAAATGAGATTCAAAACAAATGTCCACAGAAATTTTATAGCAATATTAAAGTATACTATATTTTCTGAGCCTTAATCTAAAAGAATTTAAAAGCATTAACTTTTAGGAGAATTATGAAAAATGTCATAGTGTAATAGAAAAACTACTGCACCTAAAACCAAGAGACTTCTGGGCGTGGTGGCATGTGCCTGTAGTTCCAGCTACTCAGGAAGCTGAGAGGGGAGGATTGCTTGAGCCCAGGAGTTCGAGGTTACAGTGAGTTATGACTGTACCAATGCACTTCAGCCTGGGTCACAGTGCAAGAACCTATCTCAAAAATATATATACAAATATTACTGAAATATATACACATGACTATGTATATATTTCAATAATGCCTTGGGTAAGAGGAAAGTTGGATCCAAAAACATGGCGATGTAATTATTAGATACAACTATCATATCTAACAAGTGGCCTGGTCGTAAAACTTTGCTTTTCAAACAAAAAGAAAGTAACCATAATTTCAAGGTTATATTTACCTAGTCATAAATTCCTCAAACTTCGAACTGGTAAGATTAAGGCTGGACCAGTGTGTATCTGCCACAGGTTTGTGCTCTGGAGGCCCCAGGTATGCAAGAAGCGTTGCCATCTTATCAAACGGTCGTCTTCCAACAGCTTTATGATCCCTACATATAGCAAACTACTTAGAAAAAAAGTAGCAGTTCACATTTAGCAGTACACATTTCTTTAGATTGTCACTGCTTGCATTTCTTTTTACCGTCAGCTGGTGGTCCCTGCTGATTTGTAAACAGCACCAAAAAGACCTCAGGGATCATAAGTATACATTGAAACATCTCCTCAAAGTATAAAATTTACATAAAAATTCAATTTTTTCTAGAATTCATAACCCATTCCACTAAACAGTTGGTCAATCAATCAGTAAGTAAAAACAACATTCTGATTCACTTTTTCTCAGGATGAAAAGAATCCATCTTGAGAAATCAGTATTTATGAATTGAACATATTGCCCCGATAGCAGATCTTTGCGTAACCGGGGGAAATATGAATTTTTAATAACAAGTAAAACTATATAAGAATAATAAAATACTACTTCACAACATCAAATTGGCAAAAATTATGAAGTCTGATAATACGAACCCTGGTGAGGATGCATATAAAAAGATATTCTCACACAGTGCTGGTCAAAGTGTAAATTGGCACGTACACTTTGAAAAGCTATTTGGCAATATCCAGTAAAGTTGAGGCTAGGTGTACACCACACCCAGCAATTATACATTTAGGTACTACACTAGGAGACAAGCATGAAGGTATGTATCGCATCACTATTTATACCAGTGAAAAATGGGAAACAAATGTAAATGTCCATTAATTCAGGAATGCAAAAATAAACTGTGATATAGTCATTTAATGAAATACTAACTTGAATTAAATAAATGATAAATCTTGAATAGAATGTTGCATGAAGAGGCTGTATTCACTATAGCATTGCTGCAAAATTTTAATACATACAAAACTATGTTATATACACCTATAATTTCCTTATTTTGTCAGTTACACGTATACTGCAGAACAGTATGAATGTATACCCAGGAAGCATACCAACCAGCTTTAGGAAGTAGGTATCTCTAGAGAGAAGCATAGAAATGGGATTGTCAGGCCTGGCATGGTGGCTCATGCCTGTAATCCTAGTGCTCTGGGAGGCCGAGGCAGGAGTATTGCTTGAGCTCAGGAGTTCGAGACCAGCCTGAGCAAAATAGAGAACCTGTCTCTACTAAAAATAGAAAAAAATTAGCTGGGCAACTAAAAAGTAGAAAAAAATTAGCCAGGCATAGTGGTGCACACCTGTAGTCCCAGCTACTTGGGAGGCTGAGGCAGGAGGATCGCTTGAGCCCAGGAGTTTGAGGTTGCTGAGAGCTAGGCTGACACCACAGCACTGTACTCCAGGTGACAGAGCAAGACTCTGTCTCGAAAAAGGAAATGGGATTGTCAAGAGGAAGAGTGTGTGTGTGTGTGTGTGTGTGTATTCATCCCCCACCCCCCAGAAATAAAATGTTATAAAGATCTAAAGTACAGCAAAATAAATAATGTTAAAGCTAGTTGGTAGACATGGGTCTCTGTTACATCATTTTCTATACTTTTTTGTATGTTTAAAATGTGTATAATATTTTAAAAACCAAAATAAAAAAACTCTCTAGCATCAAACTGTGAATATAAATATAAATTATATAAGAGAAAAGAATGTTTGTATTCAAAAGTTTCACAGTTTATTTTGGTGTCTGAAACAACTTCATTTTTCTATGTTAGGGGTATACATTAGTCATGTCCACGTCTACTTCAAACCATTAACAATTCATGAAGGATTAAAATGCCCTCTCTTTTAAACTCCCATTTCTTAGTTGCTTAGCCTTACCTTTCCCATGAAAAAGCAAACCATTTTTATTGGCATTTGAAAATAATCTGGACTCATTTTACCTCTGTAAGGAATTCCTCAAACATAGGACTAAGGCCACTGGCAATGTTTTAATTATTAAGTTCCTAAGACTTATTTGCTCTTCAGGTTCAAATGCCAATACTAATTTGATCTTTTAGTAAATTTAAACTTCTCTGTGTCTTGTTGCACATTATGTTTTACAGTTTGAGAACCGAAAAATTCAAAGGGCTAATTTGAGATTTCTTAATTTGACATTAAAAAAAGAAAATCAGTACCATCTAGGTAGGCTTGTTGATCATTTAATATGACTTAACCTTTTGCCTATTTTTTAAAAAAAGAATCTACCTTTCTCTTTACAAACTGTAATTCTTACTTCAGGAAGTGATGCAAAGAGGAAAGCACTATTCAAGACCAATAATTTTATAAATAAATTTAAACTGAGAGTGTTCATTATCTCCATGATTGGGAAATCTTACCTGTTGCTGGAAAGATACTGGCCAATTTTCTCTTGATTGTTCCAGAGTAGACGATGTAAAGCAAGCACATTGCCATCACTAATGAAGGAAAGACTATGATTTACGGCATCACTTGTAGGACAATCAGATGCTATATCAAGGAAAAACCTTTAAAAATGCAAAGTGATTAGAATTTTCAACACCAGATACACTCATACCTATGTTTGAATTAAATTTATGAGGTAATTTTGTGAAGTAACTGAGATTACAAATACGGAGGGCTTGTTCACACAATGTGACTTGTGATTACACAAAGCAAGAAGAACAAGGAGAAAGTTGGCTTTCCAATTCTGATACCTGGCTTCAGCTTCAGATTAGGACCTAAAGTTAGAGAACAACAAAATTTAGATGGATGAAATTTTGGAGAGAAGTCAGTATTTTACAGATAAGTAAATGGAGGCCCACATAAGATAAAAGACCTCCCCAAAGTTAAACACCCTGTTAGGTCAGAGCCAGGATCAGAATCTGGGTTCCTTTAACTTTTTATGGGTAGTCAAGTCTGCTAGAATATAAATCCTACGATGACATTCACTTTCTCTCCAATATGGCTTGGAGTCCAGCAACACACCTTTAAACTCCAATCTCCCTAACAGAAAGAAGTCAATAAGAACTATGATGATGATAAACTTGAAGAAAGACTTGTACAAGGCTAGCTTAGATGATGAGATCATTTAGATTCATACTGTGTGAAAGGTAGAATTTTGGACGTTAACTTATATTTACAAAGCACTTTCACATGGATCATCTCATTTTGTTTTTCTAAAAACAACTCAGGCAAACATAGTTTATTACTAGTTTATAGATAAACCAATAACTCAGGGAAATAAAGTAAACTCCCTACTCAGTTTTGGAAATCTAGCAGAAAAGTCTTCTAAAATCACAAAGCCTCAACATTCATTCAATTACTCATGAATAAAATATGTGTTTGCATTACTTGGTTTAAAGAGCAACTTTTTAGTTCAAACAAACTTCCAAATTGAATTATCAAAAATATTCTTACATTAAAAAAATTCTGATTATATGCTATTATGAATTATCTATACCAGTTTGGTTTTAGTTTTTAATAAAAGCAGTCTTTTCCTTCTTCCTTGTCTCCATATTACAGCAACCTCAAATCCTTTATTTTGCTAAATATGTCAAAAATCCCTCTTGGTTTTCAAATATAGAAATGACAACAAAATTTGAAAGAATATGGATTTATTTCATGACTGTCTTTTATAGTAAAATAAGATAAGACAAACTATGTCTTGACCTAGAAAGGGAAGAGGAAAAAACCTACACAGGAACTTCATGTAGACCAGGTACATGTACTTAAGTGAAACTGAAAACATTTGATTCAAACAGAGCAATCAACCCAGTGGCAGGCTGCTTACCTTCGTGCTGCATCAAAGTTGCTTTTCACGAAATCATTAAAAGGCCGCATGTGCTCTTCTTTTGTAAAAAGAACATGATTGGCAATACTCTGAAGTATCTAAACAACAAAATATAAACAACCCAGTTATTTAGTATATGAAGTCTATATATTAATATATCCTTTAAAAGTATGAATTTTCTCATTGATATAATTTCTACTAGTTAAAACCAATCAATCATTTCTCATTCTATAAGTTACTCTAGGTGTTGTTTCTATTCATTCCAAATATAAATATAATTATTATATATACATATATTTACATATATAAAATACATATTAAAATTTTAAAATGTCCTTTTAAATAAAAAATCTTATACTCTACATTTTGGTCTCTGTTTCAGAATTTCCAGAATGATTATACAGAAACCTATCTCCAGAACACAAGATGTTTGCTAAAACATTTTCTCATGATAATAAGGCCCATCAGTTACTGATCTAATGAATCCCTTTATAATATCAATAAAACAAAAGCACATCATTGAAAACCACAAGGCATTTCAAAAGTAAATTCGAGAAGTACTGTATGAAAAACTGAAAATTTATTTGAAAGGGGAATTTAAGATAGCTAGATTAACAAAATAATTCACCTTTGACATTAACTTCAAGCCCCTTTCGATTCTAGGTGGTGGCTTTTTATCTAAAATCCCTGCTTCATACGGTGAGACAATGGCAGGATTGATAAATCTGAGGAACATGGCACTTCCTACTGCACCGATGCTGTTCTGTGGGAAACGCTGGCTAACCACCTAAAAACAAGGAGTTAAAATTGAGCATAAGATTTGAATTAAAATAAAGAAATGGGAACAAAGAGCTCGAAGGTCAAACTTTGCACAAAAACTGAATCAATCTTTATGAATGACAAATTTCTATTTTTTTCCCTTCTCCTAAAATATCAGAAAATGAAGTTTACCCTCAATTCTAGTCTTACATCATATTAAAGCACAATTAAGGTATCTCAGAGGAAAGAAAAATCCTCATGGATGAGGTGGGTAGAAGAAACCTGAAAAAAAGATCTTCATTTTATCATCACTGTTTATAAGTTTGATGGATAATCAAAACAGACCAATTGTCACACAAATATTATCATATTTTATTAAGATTAATAGACATCAAAAGTGTGGTCAACTCTTACAAGGTAAGGCTATGCTTTTAACTGCAAACCCTCAAAACATCCTATACCTAATAGTAAATATTTACATTTTGTTATATACCAGGTACAAATGAATTTCTTGAAAAAATGCTTGCTATACACAATTTTTTTCTTAGATTCCTACTGAGAGAAAAAAAAAACAAACTTACTTACAAGTAATATTACTGTCAGTTCCTTTTCTTTACCAGCATGCTTTAAAATATAAAGACCTACCTATTATTTAAACCATGGAGGAATAGGAATTCTTGGGAACCTAAAAGAAAAAAGGATCCCACCAGAAGAGAGAACCCCTATGTCTACTTCACTTTGTAATTCTGTCAAATAAAAAAATTTAAGGATTCAAGAAATGGTTGCCCACCATGAAAAGCAATGTGAACCCAATACTTAAAATGGGTTTATCTTCTTTTCATAAAACATTCTACATTGAAGATAGACAGGTACATTAGATTGGGACAAGTGTTATGAAACTGGCTTAGCTCACATCTCTTCCCAGTGCCCTCTGTTTTAAGTCATGTTAACATATAAAAATTATATTTTTCTGGACTTTACATTTTTTACATAAACTACACACACACACATTTAAAGAACACTTATGTAACATTTTAATCTCTACAACTATTCTTGCATAGTGGGGCTGCTGTTTAAAGCAGCAGTAACTACAACGGTAAAGCTTTAGTACTCCACTCAACATTCTGGGATTCCAGGGATAAATAAACCTGCATTTCAAAGGACCTTGGGGAAAAAATGAGAAAAATGGGATTTATGTGCAGCATCTCACATAACTCTTTTTCTTCACAATGCCTCAATAAAATAAAACTTCTTGTCAGTAATTCACATGGCTAACTCCAGATTTAACTCTGGAAAGAATAAGGATTATTTCACTTCACCCTATTCCATTTAGTACTTCACATGGTCCACATTTTAAATGTACTCTTATCCACTGCCTATAATCTGAAAATAATTTTCTATCATTTCTAATAGGAAATAAGTGAAAAGATTTTAGAGAATGAAATATTTATAAGAGGTGACAAAAGAGGTGAGTTATAACTAATATATTCTCACCTTCACTTACACTACACATAGCTCAGGAAGCTTTTTTTGTGCTGTAGCATTTTGGGTGCTTATTGCATGAAGAACAATCTTATGTAAGTAAGGGGAAACTGGTAAAGGTGGCTAAATATAGCTGCCTTAGTAGAATGGCTTTAAAACCTAAATACCATTTATTTTTAGCTGAAATATACAAATACAGAATTAGATTTAGAATTAGATATAGAATTTTAATTTTTTATTTTTATTTTATTTTTTGAGACAGGGTCTAGTTCTGTTGCCTGAGCTAGAGTGCAGTGGTATCATCAAAACTTACTGCAACCTCAAACTCTTGGGCTCAAGCAATCCTCCCACCTCAGCCTCCCAAGCAGTTGGGGCTACTGGTACACACCATCATGCCTGGCTAATTTTTCTATTTTTTGTAGAGACAGAGTCTCGATATGTTGCTCAGGCTGGTCTCAAACTCCTGTCCTCAAGCAATTCTCCCACCTTGGCCTCCTGAAGTGCTAGAATTACAGGCACGAGCCACCGCATCTAGCCTAGAATTTTTAATTTTAGATATAGAATTAAGAAGAAAATTCAAATGCTTCTACTATTCTAGTACTGTGTTTAATCTTTTGGGGATTAGGAACCTCTTTGAAATCTGATAAAAAGTCAGAAAAGTGAATGTATGCATTAAAGCAGATAAAAGTCTTCATATAATTTCAGAATGTTCATAGATCACCATTACTACTGAGTGGTCCTAAATTTTAATTTTAAAACAGATAAAACAGGCCGGGCGTGGTGGCTCACGCCTGTAATCCTAGCACTCTGGGAGGCTGAGGTGGGCGGATCGTTTGAGCTCAGGAATTCGAGACCAGCCTGAGCAAGAGCGAGACCCCGTCTCTTCTAAAAATAGAAAGAAATTAATTGGACAACTAAAAATATATAGAAAAAATTAGCCGGGCATGGTGGCGCATGCCT
>NW_012148408.1:1966298-1972290 GCF_000956105.1 Propithecus coquereli | reverse complement strand
GGCACTCTAGCCCAGGCAACACAGTGAGACTCTGTTTCAAAAAAAATAAATAAAACAGATAAAACATCGACAAACCTGCAAGATCTTAAAGCCTTTAAGGAATGAGTTAGCAAGAAGGAAGAGGACTAAAAACTGCTTTATATTTAATTTTAAATAGACTGGTCTAAAGAATTAGCATGTAATCACTTTAACTTCTCAAAAAGCTAAATCAAACCATACTTGGTTTTCAAAGAACCAGCTAGTTTATAAAATAAATATTAATCAGCTGTGAAAATGCCTCATAAAAATCAATAATTTATATGCACATGGAGAGCTCTTTCAAAATACCTTTTTTTCCCCTCTTTTTTTTTAGGCTAGTGAAGTGAAGCCGTGGGAGTGGAGAAGGAACAGGGAAATCTGTCACTGGTTGTGATCAATTAGTCAAAATACAGTTTTTGAAAATAGCTATTTACTGGTTTTCTCTAGGACAAAGAAGTTTTAAAGTACAACTTACATTTATGTCTGATTTATACTTAACAGTACTCAGTGTCAGAATTTAACGAAAATCTGAGTGAATTATTTCCCAAACACTTCCACCATCTTCCACATCTTTAAAAATAATTCATGTCAAAACAAAAAGTATCTATATCTCAGGAACATACATTTTTTCATGTATCTCACTGATGGTAGAATTAATGCATTTTTGGAACTAAAAACTGATAAAAACATAATATCAATAAAAATGCTATATAATAAGTTTCAAGAATTTCAGTCAATTTATAAAAGGATTGCTTTTTTCATTCAACACTAATCAACATCAATACACACATATTCGTGTTTTTTTAATCCATAAAAATCTAATTTGGATCTAAAAGATATTCTGCATAAAAGGTCAAACTTGGGCCAGTCTATGTATTGAGACGAGTTGTCAGCCAACTGTCCCCTTTACTTCCTTTGGTAAAAGCAGAACTACATGATGGAAATAAATGCAGTCATAAGCGGCACCATCAGCAAGAGCACTGCTATCCATACATGATTAATTATTGGAAATTCTCCCTGAAGTAGGCAGGCAGTTAACTTCCAAAGCAAATCTAATTATAGATTATATGTTTAAGTATAATGAACAGAATTATCTGTAATATGACTATACCAAAATACAGAATCTTCTCTCTATATTTTATATATTTCAATCCATGATACATATACCCCCCAAAAGAAAGTCAGCTTGCTCTTAAAAGAAAAGATCATTAGATTCTGTTAAGCAAACAATTCCGTAAAACAACATTTTAAATTTATAATGACTATTCTGTCTTTATACTTTGGAATGTGCTCTAAAATATCTCAAATTACCAATTATATTCCCCTTGTTTCGACGAGGAGCTCACATCACCTGTGCTGAGAAATACATTCCAAATCTTAGTGTTACCCAGAGACTTAAAAAAAATCTGAAAATAACTCTAGCAGAAAGAAAATTCAAGGAACAATTTTAGACAAAATCTTAATGAATAAAGCAATGTTAGGTTTAATTTTAAATAGAAAACATGCTCTAGAAAAACACTGAAAGTCTAAATTTTAATTTATGTGATATACTACACAATGGTATTAGTATAACACTGAACAAGGGTGTTAGAAACAGTAAATTAATTTCAATAGTGATGGTGTATATTATGTTAAACCCACATATGCTGAGAATTAGAAGGCTGAAGCATTAGAAAGAGATGTCTTTACTGGGCAAGAAGGCTATCCAATTCAATCCATTTGTTCACAGATGATCGAATACACTTAACGTACTCAAAAATAAAATCTTGAATGGACACAATAAAAGCATATATCTTTAAATTTTAATTTTGTTTTGAATTTATAACAGAAATTTATATTTAAAGCTTACATAATTTATATGTAAAGCATAGACAAGGACTGAAAGATGAAATCAGATGAACACTATATTCTAAATTATACCTTTTTAAGAAAACTATCTACCTGACCCCTAAAAATTTTCTGTTGTTAACAATCATGCGGACTTTTTTAAAACAATCACTTTGTCATTAGAAAAACAAAGGTAGGACTCAGTTTGATAAGGATAAGTCACAGTGACAGATAATGGCAAATTTAAAATGAATACATGTTATATTAACATTTTGGGGAAAATTCTATTCACTGGAAGAAAATAATTATGACTATCATAACTTACCTCCTTTTAAATAAATTAAGGCAAGTTCATAGAAGAAGGTAGAATATTCATACCATGTTTGCAAAATGAGGTGTTTCTCTACAAATATGTATTCACTGAGTTATCATTTACCTTAGATTTTCTCCAAGGTAAAAGTGGTCTTACCATTAGAATTTCTATAATCTGAGCATAAACATCTAAATTCTGGCTTACACTGTCTAGATAAAATTACAAGGAATAAAAAATTGGTGGCTCGTTGGTCTAAGGGTATCACTCTTACTTAGGAATAAAAAATAAAATTTAGCAACTTTTAGGTAAGATTTAGAAAGTGACATTTTCCTGCCATATACTTCTAAAAATTAAGAAAAACTTTCATTCTTAGCAAAGAAACCACTCACATTACCTGCAAACGAGAAGCAAGAATGAAGAGAGTCAGCATTTCCTAAGGCCTTGAAATTAAGTTTCTTTTGCATTCACTTATAATTTAAAAAATAACAATAATAAAATTAGATCGAGGATATTCAATGCAACAAATGCCCACAAAATGCCTGTGGAATAAATCAAACCAAAGGAACACAGAGAATGTTTCAATGTAACTTAATTCCAGGGTTAATTGAAATGAAAGCTATTTTGTGCCAGAATTAGTAGAATGATTTTACAGTGAAGGTCAAATAGGCTGAAGTGAAGATGTTCTTAACAAACAGCAAAAGATTTTTGTTTTGCTTTGAAAGAAACAGCTAATAAAAAGTTCTCCAAACTTACTGATTTTTTGTTTTCCTTTTTTTCTTTTACTGTAGCTTTATTCAGTAGGGAGTGGCAAGTTGCCTACAGAACAGAGATGAGCACAAACAAGTCACAGCACCGACTACATACAGCAACAAAAACAATGTTGGCTTGTACATAAAATTATACAATAAAATGTAACACAAATGGAATCAACAAAAAAATCAGAAATCAACTGAATTTTGAGGGATGAATTTTAATTCTGGGTTTTAATTTTTATTACATTTTTAAGTCAAGCACTAAAATAGCAAGATATGTTGAGACCCAATCATGTCTACTATTTCTGGCTATGAATCACAGAAAAGCTCTCCCCAAGTGAATTTGAGGATATTAAATATTTACATTTTCGTCAATCCCTAGCTTTTGATAAATTTTATATAGAACATTACAAGTAGACCACACACTAAAAACATTTCTTTGTGTCTACATAATTTTTTCTTGATATGTAAAATATTTCTCTGTGTATCCTTCAATTGACTTAAGAGTTCTTTTTTCAACCTCTGGCATTTAATTAAGATCCTACTGACTAAAAAAATAAAAATTAAATAGCTAAACATAATAGAAAAATTTATGTTAGAGACTCTGAATTAAAAATCTCTTTCTCTAGAAAGGATTACTCTTAAAATTTTACATATTTTTCAGTGTTTGCAGGCTACTTCCTGAAATGGTACTAAATCAGAAGAGGTTAAAAGCTCTGCAACATTTGGGAGAAGTATGTTATCAGCCTAACTAGAAAAAAGCATTAATCTATAATATCAAAGAAACTGCAGAGAAAATTATGGAATAAAACTATAAGCCTGCTCAAAATTTTTTCACATATTACAGTTGACCATTTATCAGAATGTGTCAAAAAAAAAAAAAAAAGCCACCTATAAAAACCCCAAAAGCCAACAGAGACACATGGGTTTCATCTCTCTAAGCTCCTTCTAGACCAAAAAATTCCTTCGAAATTAAAGACTCTTAATTGGATTAGACTAGGCAGAATAATCATTTAAAAAATATTTTAAAAACCAAATTAGAATTCTTTAATCCACCAGCACATGGCATCTTATTCTAGGAATTCTGGGCATCCAACACCTAACTCATAATTTGTTACTTTGATGTTCATCCATCCATCTATCCATTCATAGAAGTAGTTATCGTGTATCTACAAGCTAAATACCATTCTAGGCATTGGGAGACAGCAGTAAAACAAGACAACACAGACCCTTATCTCATGGAGCTTTGGTTCAAACTTTAGACAAAAGCACTAGTAACCATATATATCACAAAAATGCAGCTTTATAAATTTTTTTCAACTATGGTATACAACTATCATTTATAGCCCTAAAAATTTATGTATACTACACTTCAGTTTGGAGAAACAGATTTACTGGGAAAAGATGCCATTCATTTAGAATCATAATAGTTAGTTTCAGAATTCTCCCACCATAACATAAGAGAATATCCACTTTGGGAATTATTTTCTCTTTATACCAAAATTATCAGGAAGAAAAATGGAAACAAATATATGAGAAAATGACTTAATTACAAATATAACACATGCTCACCATTGGCTACTCCACTTAACCCAGTCACTAAGTAAGATAAGGCATATGAAGTAATAGAGCTGGTAAAAGCATGATTCGAAAAGGCTTGAAAGCCAAAATATGAACTCAAGTGAAAAGAGCTAAATCTTAGGGAAGTTTATTAGCTAGCAATATACTCACTTAGCTTTCAAAATTTCCCCAGCAAGTCCCAAAGCAGGAGCCATGTTTACCACAGGAAAAAAAAAATCCACTACTATCCTTCCCAGCAGAACATAAAAGTACAAAGGTACCATTGTGTTACTGCCACTGCCAAAAGGGCAAGAAAAAGTCAGAAGAGAGAAGATGAATAAAAACAAAAGAGCAAACCAAAGGGAAAAACTAGGTTTGGAAGGAATTTCAATAAAAGAATATCTTGAGATCAAAGCTTTTTTTTCTAGCTTTCTTTCTAATTAGTAGAAACGTAAAATGTAATGTAAAATGTAAAATTCCCTGTTAGTCACTTACTAAAAAACAAAACTTTGCTTATAAACAGCACAGCATACCTTTGCCTCATAGAACTTTACTCCCCGCCAATGTTAAGTTTACCTAATACTTCAAAAATAATGCAGTGACACAAAATTTAAATAATGTTTTTAAAGAGAATAATTATGTAAAATTTTAATACGATAACTTAGGTCTGTTATTAAAATAATACAGGATATTTCTTATGAAGTGCTCTAAAAAGCACAGCACATAGTGTCTAATAGGCTACCAATTATTTATTTCCTATTTTTGCTATTTTTCTTCCTACCTATGAAAGCTGGCAAGAATCTTTCTTACTTGGGAGGAAGGGATGGGGAAATTTATTCCTTCATTAAATATTTCCTAAGTACTTACTAAGTGCCAAGCCCTGTTCTTTTTATATTATCAGAGTCATGATCTCAAATTGGTTTCCAAGTTTGCTGACGATGCAAAAAGATTTTCAGGGTAACAACCACATAAAGAATTTCTACCAAAATCTAACAGACCATGTAATCAGGTAGTCAGTCCTCATTCTTCTTATTTCTTTTCTTTTCTTTTTTTTTTTTTAAAGAGAGAAGGTCTCACTCACTCTGTTGCCCAAGCTGGAGTGCAGTGGCATGGTAACTCACAGCAACTCCTAGGCTCAAGTGATCCTCCTACCTCAGCCTCTCAAGTAGATGGGACTACAGGTGCACACCACCATGCCAGGCTAAGTTTAAGACATTTTTTTGTGGAGATGAGGGTCTCGCTATGTTGCTCAGACTGGTCTTGTACTCCTGGCTTCGAGGGATTCTCCTTCTTTGGCCTCCCAAAGTACTAGGATCACAGGTGTGACCCAAGCCACCATACCTGGCCCTCTATTTACTTTTAACTGCTAAAATCAAAGCCACTGTCATTTTAGAGATCTATTTGCTCTCTAAAACCAGTTACTACTGGGCTAACCAAGAAGTTGACTTAGACTATTTTTAATATGTGCTCACTATATCTTGTCTGTCTAGTTTTATTTTATCTTATTTTATTTATTTATTTA
>NW_012148408.1:1937099-1965843 GCF_000956105.1 Propithecus coquereli | reverse complement strand
CATGCCTGTAGTCCCAGCTACTCGGGAGGCTGAGGCAGGAGGATCACTTGAGCCCAGGAGTTTGAGGTTGCTGTGAGCTACGATGACGCCACGGCACTCACTCTAGCCCGGGCAACACAGTGAGACTCTGTCTCAAAAAGAAAAAAAAAAAAGAAACAGAAAAATTACTGATTTACATTTAAAAAGAAACCTATTCAGGCCCAAATTTAAGAGAAGATATTATTTACTGTATTAAGTTTCATATTATAACTAAATAAGCCTCCAGACTCAGATTTAAATAGCTGAAAAAATTATGTAGGGCTTTCCTAAGCTTCCTTGAGATATTCTGAAAAGCAGAAAAGTCATAAAAAATTAAGAGAGACTTAATGCTAAATGTGCTTCATTATCTACATATATTATAAAAAGATTTTTTTATAGATAGAGCAGATACATTTTTAAAAATAGCAATGGGGAAAAAATTCATACACAGCAGCCTCAAACAGCTTTTAAAATGGTGATTTCACTGATGCTGTTAACGTCTCTAAGCAACTGAAGCTGTGGGCTAAAAAAAACAAATGGCTGGGGATGACTCTGCAGAGAGAGAGAGACAACACAAAGGCATGGGTTTTGGTAAAAGTCTAAGTTCTTTACCTATACCCACTCCCATCCCACATTCCAAATTCACTAATGTTTCTTCCAGAATTGTGGATTTTCAGGACCTCCCTTGAAACAAATCATTCCTAAAATTGCATACGCAGCAGAAGCCATAAAAGAATACAGCCCAAATTCCCTAAGCAAGAAGGGAATGACTGTGGACATTTGAACTCAGAAGCATTACTTGTGATGCTAGTGTTAGAAAGTCTAATAATTTGGTCTGAATGATGATGCAATATATCTTAGAAGAAACACTCTACATAAAATAAACAAAACAATTGGTCTATCCTGGGAAAACCTGACATGAACCAATTATATCTTAATGAAGAAATCAAAATTACGAATCAAGCAATTCATAATGTAAAAAGCAAGGAGCACAACTGCCTCACATGGCAAAGATGCTGTGAGTAATTTAGGCAAAAGGTAATCAAAATAATAATAATAATTCCACAATATATCTCATTTCAACCACATCCATTATACCCAATAGATTCAGTCCATTTTAAACTCCCTCCCAATGCAAGGAAAATTTAATATTTTAAAGTATTCTCTCACTTCAAACTATCCCATAAGCAATATTTAAGTTTTTTTCAAAGCCAATTCCAACAACAATTCTTAATGTATTCTTCAACCAAATTGACTCAGTATTATAGTCAACCACGCACTATCAGCAGCTAAATCCCTGTTTGGTAAATAAAGCATTCTTCTTAATTTAGCTTTGGATTAATAATGGCAATCTCTAACTTTAAGCATACCTGGTATAAACAATGGCACACACTTCGAAGCTGAGGGGGGAATTCTAAGGAGGAACTGATGATGGCATGGAAGAACTTTTCAGTCATCTGAAGAAGGTTCCGCTGGTTTTCCTCAAGGCTCTCTGATGGTTCTAACCTACATGAAAAGGAAAGGTGAAATCGTAACATTTCAGTTTAAAACAAATAAAAATCATTCCTTAGAAGAGACTCGTTTAGAGATATTCAGCCAAATGCAATGTGTGGACTTTGCTGGGATCCTGATTTGAACAAAAACTATTAAAAAGACAATTTGAGACAACCCCAAAAAAGGTAACAAAATTAGTCTTAGATATTATTGAGGATTATTTTTAATTTCACTGGATATGGAAATACTTGGGCTTTGTGCCTGTTTTCTTGAAGTCTGTATCTGTTTTATGGGATTTGCTTTAAAACACCTGAGCAAAAAAGGGGGACAAAGGGATAGGTAACAAGAACAGTAGGTATTCTTCCAATTCACATTCCTCCATATGTATACACCCGTATGAAAAAATTAACACACATATGATGTGGGTTGTAGATTTTTTCATCAATAGTAACAAAATGCAACTTTCATCTTTCACTCTACATTATGTTTCTGAGATTTACCCTGCTGATACATAAAGATCTAGCTCATTCACTTTACTGAATAATAGTCCATTATACTGCATACCATGATTTATCTGTTCTCCTATTAATGAACATCATAAATTTTTCACTTTTATAGACACCACTGCAATGAACACTGTTGAGCACATATAAGAGTTTCTCTAAGGCAACTACCTAAAAATTAAGTTTCTGAGTCATTGAGTCAATATGCAAATTTAACTTTATTAGACATTGCCAAATGGGTCTATAACCAGTAGTATATAAGAATTCTTATTCCCCTGCATTCTCATAAATTTAGTGTACCAATCTAGTAGACAGGAAAGGGCATCTCAAGTTTTTAACTTCTATTTCCACAATTCCTGGTAAGGTTAGACATGCTATTATATATTGTGAAGCTATTCAGGTTTCCCCTGTCTTCGACTGCCTTCACACCCCAATCTGACATTTCTAAATGCTAGATGTCCCTCCCACTGGTACCAAAAACTCAGTATGCCCCAAATTAATTGATTTTTCCTCTTACTCTTATGTCTTTTTTTTTTTTAAGCCAGTCAAATTTGGCAGTGGGGGGTTGTACACCAACTTCAGTGATACTACCATTAATAAATTCTGATAACCCAGTACCACAGGACCAGCCTACTCTAGGTCTTACCTTGTGTTCCCACGATGTCAAAGGCACCATCACTGTCTTAATAACTTCATTCTGGCTGTGTCTGGTGTCACTTTTTCCTGCTCTACTTCATTACTCCCCACATCCACTCAGTGTTGCTAATTCTCATGAGTATGACCTCCAAAGTCTTTGTGTTGTGATTAAAGGAAGAGATTCCGAAGGCAGACTTACTAAGTTTAAATTTCAGTTCTACCAGTATTGACCATTACAAGCTTGGTCACAATACTTAAATTCTTTGGGCCTCAGTTTTTCTCATCAATAAGACAAGAACAACAATGCTTATTTTGTGGTTGTTTAAATTTTACACAATGGCTAACGAATCTACAAAGCTTTACTCTCCAATTGGCTTAATCTGAACTCTTCAGCCCTTATGAAACTCACCACTAAAATATGTGTTATACGTTTTATCTCCCCTACTAAACTGTAAACTCCTTGAAGGAAATATTCATCTTTGTCCCCTTAAAGACTAGCACAGTACCTTACGAAAGCAAATACTGAGTAAATACTTGTTTTCACTATCTTAGCTAGTAATTTTCTATTTCTATACTAATTTATCTATTACATAAATGCTTTGGACACTTCTGTCATCACTCCAGATTCTTTGCAGCTCGCTGTGTGGTATAACACATGCATACAGTAAGAGTTGAAAAATTAATATAGACTGCAAAGTAGGAAAGATTTCATGGAACGGGCGAAGTTCTAAAGGAGGCAAAGAATTTGCATAGGCAAAAAGAAGTAAGGGTATTTCAGAAAGAGGAAGTAGGCAAGGCAGGTACTCAGTTCAATCCGGTAAACATTTATTACACATCTACTAATTGCCATCCTAGTGCCAGGTGCTAAAGATTCAAAAATAACTGCCCTTTGACCTTTTCAAAGAGGGGAAAGGCATACACATCTGGTATTCCACACTAAGTAATGATTAAATAATTCAAGAATATTGTGATAAATATAAATTTGGTCTCTGCCCCTGGTTCCTGGCACACAGCTCCTAAAACCCTTGGAATCTCCAGAGTGAGAAGAGTGTCTTTTGTATGATATTTAGATGACTGGTGGTCAGGGGCCCCTGGAGCACTTCAGGATGGGGGCTGGTCACCAGAAAGACTAGGGCATGATTAAAGGGTTGGGACTGTCAGCTCTACCCCCAACTTCTAGGGAAGGATGACGGGCTGAAGGATGAGCTTATCGCTAACAGCCAGTAATTTAATCAATCATGCCTATGTAATAAAGCCTCCATAAAAACCCAAAAGGATAAGGTTCTAAGAGCTTCCAGGTAGCTGAACACATGCAGGTGCCTGGAGGGCATGTACAGAGGGCAGAGAAACTCCAAGGCCCCTCCCCTATACTTTGCCTTATGCATCTTTCCATCTGGCCATTCATCTTTATCCTTACAGTAAATAGGTAAACACATGTAAAGTATTTCCCCAAGTTCTGGGAGCCATTCTAACAAATTAATCTAACCCAAGGTGGGGGTCGTGGGAACCCCGATTTATAGTTCGTTGGTCAGAAGAACAGGTTACAATGCTTGTGACTGGCATCTTACGGGACTGAGCAATTAACCCGTGGGATCTGATGCCATCTCCAGGCAGTTGGTGGCAGAATCCAACTGAGTCATAGGATACTTGGTTCTTGTCCACTGAAGAATTACTTGGTATGTGGGGAGAAAAAAAACCCACGCATCTGGAGACTGTGTTGAATGTGAGTAGAGAGGAAAAAGCAATTTATTTTTTCCTTTACAGATAGACAAAATAGCAAAGCAGAGACAGATATCATTACTTCATATGGCTTATGGTTGAAAGAAGGTAGAGGAGGAAAATGAACTTGAAATATGTGGATAACTCAAAAGAGATTGGTCTAAAGATGGGGATTATACACAGGGAGAACCATTAAGAAGCCACAATAGTAATTCAAATCGTAGATACAGAGGGCCTAGGAGTTTTAGGGGTATGAATGAAAAGA
Source organism: Propithecus coquereli (assembly GCF_000956105.1). Classification (NCBI taxonomy): domain Eukaryota; kingdom Metazoa; phylum Chordata; class Mammalia; order Primates; family Indriidae; genus Propithecus; species Propithecus coquereli. Next base: position 1,961,208 of record NW_012148408.1, on the reverse strand, counting down.
TTAACAATTTCTTTAACAAGGCTCAGAGACTCCTAGAAATCTTGACAATTCTTGTCTACTTTGTGGAAGCTTTTTTTCTAGTCCACACAGCAGCAGGGACTCTGCAGTCTGTTTCAGGTTTCCCTTCTAGCCACAGTGCTCTCTCGCCTCCCACATGCCAATGGTGGCCTGTTGGCATGATCTATAATGAAGCTTTGTGTTCAATACTTAAGTATTTGTGTATATAAAACTTTGCTTTGGTTTGATTTTCAAAGAACCAGCTTTTGGCTTCATTATTTTTTTCCTATTGTTTTCCTGTTTTCAATTTCATTAATTTTTGCTCTTTTTTTTTTTCTTTCCTTCTACTTGGTTTAGGTATTCCTGTTTTTTCTGTAGTTTTCTAAGGTAAACTTAGATTATTGATTTTAGATCATTCTTCTTTTCTAGTATATATTGTTTCCCTTTAAGCAACTGCTTTCACTACATCCCACAAACTTTGATAAGATATATCTTCATTCAGTTTTTCTTTGCATTTCAGTTTGGGAAGTTTATATTGATATATATTCAAGTTCAATGATCCTTTTCCTCAGTTGTGTCCAGAACTACTGACGAGCTCATGAAAGGCATTCTTCCTTTGTTACAGTGTTTTTGATTTCTAGCACTTTCTTCTGATTCTTTCTCAGAGTTTCCATGTCTCTGATTATATTACCCATCTGCTCTTACACACTGTCCATTTTTTCCATTAGAGCCCTTAGCATATTTCATAGTTATTTTAAATCCCAATCTGATAATTCAAAAATCTCCACCGTATCTAAGTCTGGTTTTGATGCTTACTTTGTCTCTTCAGAGACTGATTTTTTTCCTTGCCTGTTAGCATGCCTTGTAATTTTTTGTTGAAAGTCAGACAAGATGCATTGGGTACCAGGAACTGAGGTAAATATGCCTCTAGTCTGAGGTATCATGTTGATCCACCCAGGAGTTAGTTGTGCTTAACGTTTGCTGTAGGTGCCCATTTCCAGTAGCGTCCTTGCTTTTGTCTCCCTTGTTGTCTCTGGGTTTCCCCAGAAATTACGTCTTAAGTAGAGTCTCTGTGTTGCAGTTCTCTCAGTGGTAATATATTGGAGCCCTGTTGATTGGGTTATTGGGGAAGAGAAGTATTCTATCATTTAATTCTACCTCCATTGTTTTATTGGGCCAAAGTCCCTAAGCTATGACCTTTAGAAGAATTTCTTAGCCTTTTTTTCTCCTCTCCTTGCATGAGGCAGAAAGGTTAAATGGAGCTGAGTTGGCTAATTACTCATCCTCCAGGTCAGATAAGGCTCTAGTAAACTTAACTTCTTTCGAGGGCAGGCCTTTGTTAGGGATAACAGGACACTATGAGCATATTTTTAAATGGTTACTTTTCCCCTTCCCAAAGGACGAAGGGTTCTTTCTCCCATCTTCACTATGAGAACCTGGTGAGGCTTCTGGAGGTAAAATTCACAAAGGTGTGGGGGTCCCCCTAAGACTGAGGCCCTAGGAGTTTTAACTCTCTAGCTAGTCCACACTTGGCTTCCAGCAATTCATCGATTATGGTCTAAGTGTTCCTACCAGTTACTGGATATGGCAGCTTCTTCTCCCGGTAGGCTGTGATTCTCTGTATCAACCTGTCCCTCCAGTTTTTGGGGTGACAGTTTGCCCAGTAACCTTGAATCTCTGGTATATCTAAGAACAGTTGCTTATTAATAGTTTTTCAGCTTTTTTCTTGGTGTGAATATGGGAGTGTTGACTTTCAAGCTCTTCAAATCAGACTGAGAGTGGGCCTCGGTCTGATTTTAAGCAGTCTGAATATATTGAGTTTGCTATCTTATTCACTTATCTGCACCACAGCACGTAGTACAGTAGATTTCTTTAAGGCACTCTCTTATAAGTAATTCGTTAACCTTTAAGAAGTAAACTGCTTAATAAATGGATTCATTAAAGTTGCAGGATATAAAAACAACATACAAAAACCAGTAGTATTTCTATGTTGGTCAAAGGGTAAAAGTTATAGTTAGCATGAATAAGCAATTCTGGAGATCTACTGTCCAGCATGGTCACTATAGTTAATATTGCATACCTGAAAATCACCACACACACACACACACACACACACACACACACACACACACACAGAATCAGCATAAGCAATTGTCAGAGAAAAAAAGGAAAGTGAACTTGCTTATTAGTAACAAAATATAAGAGGGCTTTAAGAGAATTTTTTTTTTTTTTTTTTTGAGACAGTCTCCCTCTGTTACCCTGTTACCCAGGCTAGAGTGCTATGGTGATAGCCTAGCTCATAGCAACCTCAAACTCCCAGGCTCAAGCAACTCTCCTGCCTTAGCTTCCCAAGTAGCTTGGACTACAGGTGCGTGTGACCCGTTTCTACTAAAAATAAAAAAGAATATTGCTTTTAAGTTTTAAACTATAACTGTTTAACTATTTTAAGAAAAATTGGCTAATTTAGTGCTGAATTTCTGATTAGAAATTACCGTTGATATTTCAACAAAGGCAGAGCCAAAAATACCAACTAATACATAGTTGTTAAATAATAATTTTTTAGGAAGAACCATCGAGAAGCTCCAAACTTGAAAGTAAAAAAATAACCTTAAGATCCTAACTGAAAGACAGACAAGAGAACGTTAACAAGTGGCTTAGAAAAAGCAATTCATTCATTCAACAAATATTTATAAAATGTTAACTATTAATATAAGCCAGATACCATGCTAAATACTCACAGAAGGATAAAAAGATATAAAAAGTACCTAACAGCCAATAGTCTAAAGAGGAGATAATTCATAAAATAAATCACCACAATTAAGTGTTACAATGGTGGTGTGGAGCACAGAAGAAAGATTATTTCTTTGTTCATATGTAGCGTGTGTATGGGTGGTACCTGGTAAAAGGCAGAGACAGCTTCAGAGACATAGTGGCTCAAATTGCACCCTGAGTTACCTGTCACCCTCTTTCCTTTCTCCTAAGTCACTTCCTCATTATAGGAGAAGAAGTGAGTTAGAAAAAAGAGTTAAGCATGCTCAACTCAGTGCCGTCCTCACCAATCTAGATATGTCTGCCTGCAGAGAAGATGCATTCTGGTCTGATTTCTACTTGTGTGGTAAAAAGCTTGCTAGCACCTATGAGCGATGCTTGTAGTTATCCAGCTGTGCATGAAATGAGGTAGATGAGTCTAATTCAAGGTGCGGTATTAGGAAGCCTATTTGCCCACAGCATCTAAAGCCACATTCTCCAATCATTTTTACCAGAAATAAAGATGATATCTGATTTCTGGGTACCTCCCTTCATCTCCCTTCACCCCTTCTTGGTTTTGAACTTGGGCAGGGAAGAGGAATATTATTTGGTAGGCATCTCCAATCCCAATGAATCCCATGTGCCATGCCACTTTAAAAATACATAATGTGCATGTTTCACTGGAGCTCAAAGTACAGAGTACATATGAAAGAATGATAAGAGGTGAAGGTAGATTATAGCTACTACAAGGCAAAAGACTATGTACTTTATCTTACTGTCAATGGGGAACCATTGATGGTTTATGAGAAAGAAAGTGACAAAAAATTTATGTTTTAGAAAAATAATTCCTATAGCAAATGGCCTGAAAATGAAAAGACAATGCTGGGACAATAATTAGGAAGGTACTACAGAAGTCAAGTGGTGATGGCACTGGCCAAATAATTATGATACAGCCAAACTATGAAACGTTATGTAGCAGTTCAAAAGAATGAGATTGATCTTTATATACAGACAGAAAGATCTAAGACATATGGTTAAGTTAAAAAATATTAAGTTGGGCTGGGCGCAGTGGCTCACGCTTGTAATCCTAGCTCTCTGGGAGGCCGAGGCGGGCGGATTGTTTGAGCTCAAGAGTTCGAGACCAGCCTGAGCAAGAGCGAGACCCCGTCTCTACCAAAAATAGAAAGAAATTAATCAGACAACTAAAAATATATAGAAAAAATTAGCCAGGCATGGTGGCGCATGCCTGTAGTCCCAGCTACTCGGGAGGCTGAGGCAGGAGGATCGCTTGAGCCCAGGAGTTTGAGGTTGCTGTGAGCTAGGCTGACACCACGGCACTCACTCTAGCCTGGGCAAAACAGTGAGACTCTGTCTCAAAAAAAAAAAAAAAAAAAAATATTAAGTTGGACAACTATGTATACAATATGATACCATTTATATTAAGCACTCATATCATAATATATATTTTCTACAATTACATAGAGGCATGTGTTGCTTACCAAGGGGGATACATTCTGAAAAATGCATCCTTAGGTGATTTCATTGTTGTGGGAACACCAGAGAGTTCACTAGCAAACTTAGATGGTATAGCCTACAACATACCTAGGCTGTATAATACAGCCTATTGCTCCGAGGCTACAAACCTGTATAGCATATTACTGTACCGAATGCTGTAGGCAACTGTAACACAATGGTAAGCATTTGTGTATCTAAATGTATCAAAACAAAGAAAAAAGTAAAAATACAGTATTATGACCTTATGGGTCCGCAGTTATATATTCAGATCATCATATATTTAGATCGTCGTTGACTGAAATGTCGTTATGTGGCTCGTGACTGTATATATATCAATACATGCGAATACACGGAAAAAGGAGAAAAGAACAGACTAAACCAGAAACAGTCTCTGGAGGTGACAAAGACACCTTTAACAATAATCTGTAATTTTTTTAAGAAAAATGTATTTGTGTATAACTTTTATAATTAAAAAAGTAATTTTAAGAATCAAGGGGAGAAATTACGAGAAATTATTAGTGAAAAAACAGAGAGCACTTGTATATGAAAAGATTACAAACCTGGTAGGATCCACTTCAAAGCTTACATGTTGCCAATCAGAAGACGTGATAACAATTCGTAATAAAGGATCCAGGAGTTTTTGTAGGTAGGTAGCACCATATACCTAAAGAAACGCACAAGTAGGAATTTATTATGCCTGCTCCATATATCTTGCATTAAAAGAGGACGATCAGTTCTGTACATTCTATATATAATTACTACTGGACATACTTCAGCACACACACACAAAATGAATGATACAAACCTTGAAACAGAATGTCATTATTTTACTGGCCAAGCTGTTGCCTCGGAAAAGAGTCTGCATGGAGTCTGCCAATTCTACTTCCTTAGAAAACATGTTCCAGAGCAGTTGGTAGAGTAAATGCCGAGAATCAAATAGAGTAACCAGAACTCGAGCTAGTTCATCCTGAGAACAAAACAAAATCAGGTTGGTGCGAACAATCCATTTTTTTCTTAGGCAGGAAGCTGAAGATAAGCAAAAAAGCAAATCCAAAGTTGAAAACCACCTGCCAAATTAAGATAAATGGTGACTGATTACTATTTCTCCTGAGATTTATCTGTGTAATTTGCCTATAGTGGATGACTATTAAATGTTTATAACAGCTGTTAAGTCTAAGGATTAACTGGTGAAAGTTAGTAAGAGATGTAGGCTTTATCAGGAGACAAAAATTCCAAGATTCAGCTCAAATTATACAAAAATGAAAGAGCAGAAATAGAAGATGACAAGAGTTTAACTTGCATAGGCATTTGCACATAGCATTTTCTTAGAAAATCACTGAGGAGAAATAAGACTGGCAACCAGAACAGCTCTGCTCTCTTCTCATATGGTCAGGGGAACTCAGTGAACAACAAAAATGGAATGACTACAGGATTTTGATGAAATCAGGAAGAAAAGGGAACTGGGCACTCAGAACCCAGAGATCAGCCAGATTAGTGCGCAAAGCTAGGGAGTGGGGTGGGAGGAGGAGCTGAAATTCCCATCTATTACGGAAATGACAACCTTTATAATTCCCTACAATAAAGTAGTTTTTGGTACACTCAAGAAAAGTGATCTGATAGTAAATCACTGTTTAACCACATGCTGAGAAGAGATCTAAAAGCAGCCATAAAAAGGTGCCTCAATCCTCAAGGAGTAACAACAAAGGCCAGGATCATAGCCATAACTCCTTAATTCTTGCCTGGTCCCAGGATTAGAATGATCTGATATTTGAGTAAAGAAAAAAGTTTAATAATGCTAATCACAAATAATCAGGAAGCCAAAGAATTACGAAGACCCAATATTTTGCTCTACTCCTAATATATAATACATATTTGACTAGATATAAAAACTCTGTCCTCCATTATAAAGTCAAGTAAAATTATGACAATTCAGTTATAAAATAGAAACAATTTGCAGACTAATGTGCTAAGTGTTTTTTCCACTCCACTCCTTCCCTCCCAAATTCTGAAAACTTTAAGCAACATAATTTGAAAACATATTTACAAAATAGAATTAAATTTTTAAAAATATTACTTTATATTTTGTTCTCCTTTAGATATAGTTCTAACAGATTTGGCGTAACATAAAATTTCTTCTCAACATAAAAGTCATTTAATATAAAGCTCAATGAATTAAAGCTTCTTGGACTTCACTGATTCTTTTTGTTAAGAAAATTATTGAGTATTTTTAGTGCTAATTACAGGAAGGTGCTAACAAGATAATTTGGAATATCCATTTTCAAAACATTTGAAGATCTGTAAACTAATTTTAGGCTTTAAGAGGATTTCAATAATTTGGGGGTATTGCTAATCAATGTGCATAAAATTTTGGTTATACAAGATAAGTTTTAGAGATCTGCTGTACAACACTGTACCTATAGATAGTAATACTGTATTGTACACTTAAAAATCTGTTAAGAGAGCCAAGAGTGGTGGCTCATGCTTGTAATCCCAGCACTTTGGGAGACTAAGGTGGGAGGATATCCTTAGGCCAGGAGTCTGAGGTTGCTGTGAGCTATGATGACGCCATGGCACTCTAGCCCGGGCAACAGAGTGAGACCCCATCTCAAAAAAAAAAAAAATCTGTTAAGAGGGTAGATCTTGTACTACGTGTTCTTACCAAAATAAAATAAAATAATCAGAGGAGAAGCATTTCCGATGACATTAGCAGCAAAGGTGCTCTAAGGCAGAAACAAGTCAAACATGTATGAGGAATGGAAAGGTAGCCAATGTGGCTTAAGTTTACCAAACAAGAAGGAAAATGGCGTAAGATGATGTCCGAGATGAGACAAGGCCCAGATTAGGTAAAGCTTTATAGGCCAGAATAAGGAGTTTGAATTTTACTTTAAGTGTGGGTATAAGAAATATGATTCTGGCTGAGTGTGGTGGCTCACCCCTGTAACCCTAGCACTCTGGGAGGCTGAGGCAGGAAGATTGCTTGAGCTCAGGAGTTCGAGACCAGCCTGAGCAAGAACGAGACCCCTTCTCTACTAAAAATAGAAAAATTAGTCAGGCTTCATGGTGTGTGCCTGTAATCCCAGCTACTCGGGAGGCTGAGGCAGGAGGATCCCTTGAGCCCAGGAGTATGAGGTTGCTGTGAGCTAGACTGATGCCACGGCACTCTACTCAGGGCAACAGAGAGAGAGTCTTGTCTCAAAAAAAAGAAAGAAAGAAAAAAAAAGAAATATGATTCTATAGCTTTAAAGCAGAAACAAATCTATAAAAAATGACAAATTACCTTAGTTATAGTTTATTATAACTGACATCATTTTTTTGGTACACCATAAACCAAATGGCTTTTTAACAAGGAAATGGTCAACAACCCTCTCAAAGTCTCTATTATTAAGAATCACGTGATTTTAGGAAAAAGTTTCACTAAATTAAGGGAGAGGCCAAATAGCCATATTATGTCTTCAGTGTTTAAAGCAAGAAAATATCATAATTTCAAATGCAGTTACAGTGCTTAAATTAAAACAAAATTTTACAAGACATTACAGAAAAAGAATAGCAAACTGGAAGGAGTAAACAGGCACAAATCGTGGATTCCAATTCCGGCTTTTCTTGACAACTAACTAAAATTAGGTTTAATCTAATTACCTTACCTAATATATGAAGACACCAGCCCAGATCAGTGGTTTTTAATTTTCTTTAAATCAGTGTTTAAATGGAATTTTTCAGTGGGTGTAAGGAGATAGAACACTAGCAAGGGCTAAATGTGCCAACCAACTCCGTACAGCTAAAAACCACTTAACTAAATATCTAAAGTTTGTTCTAGCTCTAAAACTGTTATCAATTCATTCAATAAACATTTATTGAACAAATATATTTTGAAGCATTTGCTATGTGCCAGCCACTTTTCTTCCCCACTAACTCAATGCACTTACCCACTGAGAACAAGGGACCACATTGGCCAGAGCCATAGCTATAGGCAGCTCTCCCTGATCACCCATCATTGTGACCAATTCCACCAGTCTCTCAAACCGATCTGCCAATACTGTTTCTGCAAGTGTGTCAAATTCTGTGCCTTGTTGAAGGATTTTTGTCAGAACTTCCATAAATGTAGCTCTTGTCTGGAGATCCTTGTGATAACCTAAACCTGAACAAACAGATGCAAATTTACTAACAGGACCTTGCTGAAGTAATTTTTACTTGTCTTACATGGCAATTCTCTAGGTTTTACATTTCTATAGCAATATTTCATTTGATCTTACCTATGGAGTGCATAAGGCCACTGTCCACATTAGCATTGAGTAAGTTGGACATTGCAAGTACTGTACAGTGCCTCAGTGATGCCAGCCTCCGAGACATGCCACGTTTCCTGCCACCTGTTTGTGCATTTTCATCTTCAACTTCACTGCAGTCATTCAAAAGGTTCATAAACAACGTGAAGTATCTGAGAAATAAAAAGACTAACCCTTACACAGTGAAGGCCACATCAACTACAAAGCTAAGCAGGCATTCTGAAGTAATCATATGTGTACTGTATGGGTGGCCCTGGGCATCTGTTTCTCTCCTCTCTTGCGATAATCAGCCATGGTGGCTCATTATGAGGTGCGCTATGTTGGATTATAATTTTTTTTTTTTTATGTTTTTTTTTTTTTTTTTTATTTCAGCAAATTATGGGTGTACATACGTTTAGGTTACGTGTGTTGCCCTTGGTTCCCCCCCTACCGAAGTCCGTGCTTCAAATATGGATTATAATTTTTGTCTCCACAAAGCCCAGTACCCATTTCATAACATAAGCACCAAATAGATGCACTGTTTCTTGGTAAATGTGTCACTTTTAATGTTTAGCATATACAACCAGTAGTCCTAATAGTTTAGACAATGTCATTTTAAATGACAATGAAGCAATCTCGGTTGTATTACAAGTAAAAATTCACTGACTACATCATTTTCTTTAAATATTGCAAAACGCTGTTGTTTTCCTGTCTCAATCCTGTCACAGGGAATATTTCTTCACAAGTATGGTATATTTTATGAGACAGCAGCTAATGGCCACAATACCAAAGCAGTTAGATCCACTATAATCATTTGCCATTTTGGTTACACTTGATTTGTTTTGTGTGTGGGGCTATATTTGCTTTTTGCTTTCTGTTTTGGGTGACTGAAATTTACTTAAGAAATAACTGTGATTTGGCTTCCATCAATTCCACACCATCTCCTTCCTCAGGCTGCAGTGGGAGACCAGCTAGGAGTGAAACTACTGCTTCCATGCTTGCCTGGTCCAAATCTCTGAAAAAAAAAAAATTTAGAGACTGTAAGTCCTTCAGGTTCTTCCATTTCACCCTCCCCTCAAATACACCTCTTACTAACAGACATAAACTTTAGGAACTACCTATTTCATTAAAAAAATTATTAGCACAACCTAAATAATTTGAGTTGATATGCAGACCCCAGAATACAAAACATTTCAAACTGGGGAGAAGGCAATAACAACTTTCTACAAAGTAATTTTGGCAAAATGACTACCTTAAATCAAAAGTATGTTCAGTAAGCCCTCCATATCTATGAGTTCTGTATCTGTGGATCCAATCAACCACAGATAGCAAATATTCGGGGAAAAAAAGGATGGTTGTGCCTGTACTGAACTTGTACAGACTTTATTTCCTTACCATTATTCCCTAAACAATATGGTATAACAACCATCTATACAGCATTTACTACTGTATTAGGCATTATAAGTGATCTAAAGATAATTTAAGGTATACAAGAGAGTATACGTAGGTTATATGCAAATACTACACAATTTTATATAAGGGACTTGAGTAGCTGTGGATTTTGGTGTCCACGGGAGCAGGGGGTTGGGAGATCCTGGAACCAGTCCCCCACAGACACTGAGGGATGAATGTATTATAAGACCAGGCCTAGCCAAAGAAACATATGTGAATTGTTATTATATGGTTCACATTGTTTAATCACTTTCTGATAAGTTTCAATAAGTATTTATCACTAAAGCAAACTTAAGGAATTACTTCTTAGAAAGATTCAACACAATTAAGTTCCTCAAATAATGCCTTTATCAAATCACCAAATAAATACATTGAGGCTTTATATATCTTATTTCTCAATAACTATAGACTGTTCTTCCTAAATTGACAACATTAACTTTCCAAACATGACACTCCCATTTGTTTTCACTGAAAGTCTATCAGTTTAAAAAAACAGTAATAATAAAGATTAATATCTTTATTTCAAACACAAAAGCTTGACATCTAAAAAAATTCAAATACACATAAAATATATGTATAATGGCTATAATGAAGTAGTTGTAATGCTTAGAGTAAAACCTGCTAATACTTAAAAGTCATTCTCTTTTTTACCTTGTAAGACATTTTACATCATCATCTGCTGCTTGGTTTGATGTTCCCATGACCCAGTCTGTCAAGTATTCTACCATCTTATTTCTACAGAATGGTGGAAAAAAGGGAGATAGCAAACAATTTTTTAAAGCCACACGCACACACACACACTTTTAGTCATACAAGATTTTTTTAATAGTGCAAATAACTTGCCAAATAATCCAAGTGACATGGCAACTTTAAAAAACAGATATTACTATCACAGATGTAAAAGTCAGATGAGCAAAAACACAAGCAACTTGGATATTGATCCTCTGCATTGGCCCTTAGCTATGGTAAGTTTGGAAATAATTAGGTTCTTAGCTCAAGTATAGCACAATTTTAGAAAAAGGAGCATTGCAATGGGCACAACGCTTTTGTAAATTTGAAAAAAACATGCAGAGAAAAACAAACACATAAAATGTTCCTCTTCCACTTCCTCTTTTCCTCTGATAATCAAGTCCTCCTATTTTTCGGTACTTCATTTAACACACTAAGATTTACAAAACTCTATTTTGCTCTTTTGAGAACTCACCTAAATTTCATCTCTTGACAAAATGAGAGGTCATCTCTCCTTGCCATCATTACTTCAACCAACTGACATAGTTTGGTTTTTATTTGAATTGCGTGGACCATATTCCCAAGCACACGAACATATCTATTTAGACATAGAAACATCAAAAAAACCCATCAGATATAGACAAAAAAGAAGGTATTCTAAATGCTTTAATCACTAAGAAAAAGACTAAATGTAACTTTAAAAACAGTAAGATTTTTAATTTTTTATATGAGAAAATGTACAACTTCTGGTTACCTTACTGACATCCTATTTTGGGTGTAGTAAAGAAAAGGATGACAAATTATTTCATCAATTACTATGAATACCAATGTGTAAGAGGTTTTTCCTACCCCCTAAAATGTTCCTGCTACATTTCAGCAAAATGCTTACCTGACCAGATTTAACATCATTGTTTCAATGCTAGCTTGCCCCAGATGTTCAGAGCTGCCTTCAGTATGATTATCTAGTAAGTTCTTCATTATAGCTATGGTTTGCTCTACAAATTGAGTATTGGTATCAGTCAATAAAACCTATACAAAGAACAAAATACATTAGTAATTCGCCATCAATGCACAGAAGGCAGACCATAGAGAGATGAAACTAACTAGTGTAAATATACACACAGAAAAATGCACTCATAGGCATATATCCAAACAAGCACATAGATATACACAGACACTTATACTCATACCCAAGATATTCATAATCCCAGGCACACTCATAAGAACAGAGTTCCTAAGAAGCAAACTGATCCCTACATTAGATGTAGGGATCTACATTAGATGACTCGTCGTTCTGCAATTTTTGACAATTTTTTAAAATAGTGAGTATTCACGACAGTACCTAATTTAAATAATTAAATAATTATTTCAAACGAGTTACTCTATTCATAGGAAAGGGTGAAAAATAAAAGAGAACACTTTACCTGTCCTTGGGAGTCAAAAAACTTGCTGATGGTATTCTTCAACTTGTTAAATAGCATTGGATAAAGAGCAGGACTCAATTCTAGACCCACTAGATCCTTAACGTTGGTCCGTATTTGAAGTCCTACTTTCTCATGGTTACACACCATTAAGGACAACAGCCGATCCATAAATTTGCTGACAGGTGTATCTGCATTTCCCTCTGAGGACATCACTGAAATCATGGAGCCCTTACGTTCACTGACTGGGCCCATGGGTGGGCTATAGGTTGCCAGGCCAGAATTGCTTCTCTGCTGCAGGCACACTCCCCCAAGGGCACAAAGGAAGCCAGTCATGTTGATCCATTCCTGAAGGGAATCTGTGTCAGACAAATCTATGGATCCTCCTCCGCTCACGTGGGACATTCGCCTCTTAACAATGGTCTTGTGAAGGCTTTCAGCAGCCTAAAGACAAAATTTTTGTGCAAAGCATGAATTCAACCTAAATTTGTTGAGACTTGACAAATTACTCTTTATGAAGCATTTCTTCCATGACAAACATATATGTTTTACATTTAAAAAAATCAAAACCTGAAATTACTCTATATATTTTTAAAGAGGCACTGATATATTTTTGTTATAGCTAGACTAATATAATCGAACTAGAAAAAAAATTTATTTTAAACAGCTTTGATTCACATGGATGAACCTTGAAAACATGTTAAGTGAAAGAAAACAGTTACAAAAGCCCACAGATTCATTTATAGAAAAAAGATTTGCCTATCTTGGCAAATCTAGAGACAGAAAACAGATTAATGATTGCCAAGGGCTGGAGGGATGGGGGGTGCAGAGAGGTAGGAAAGCAGAAGGTTAAGGGGGCAGAGATTGCTAAAGGGTTTTTTTTGAGGTGATGAAAATGTTCTAAAATTGATTTTTGTGATGGTTGTACAACTCTGTGAATATACAAAAAACAGTCACTGAATTGGACATTTTAAATAGGTGAATTGTATGCTATGTGAATTATGTATCAATTAAACAGTTAAAAGCTTTCATTCTAAAGCTACGTGTCCTCTCCAAATAATGATATTGGGTACACAATTTTGCTTCACCAAAAAAAAAAAAAAAAAAAAAACAAAAAAAAAAAAAAAAACCCAAAACTTTTTTCTTATTCTTATTAAGCATAACAGGCAAAAAAAGCAATGAGGGAGAAAAGTTTTTTAAAAACACCTAATGAGAGCAATATGGGCATTACAAATCAAATGCACAAAAATACCAATTAAATGTTAATTTCTGAAGTACTAGGTGATAATACAATTGACAGTAATAGTAGATGGATAAAATGTCTAACTTTTAAAATTTCATTTAACCTATGGGTTCAATCTTCTGACCACCAGATCCCTCAATTAGAATACCTAACAAAATAGCAAAATGATTGTTTCAATTTTAATTTATTTTTCTCTACCTCTGTTGTCCCTTTTTTGAAAGTTCTGTGAAATACTCTGATGAAGGCAGAAAGAGCAAGGAAGAGGCTAAAGAAATCTCTACTATAAATGCTCTCTAGGAGTACTGCCCAATATTTTCACAACAATGGAAACATTTTATATCTCTGCTGTCTAATATAGTAACTAATTGCCACATGTGGCTATTGGATACTTGAAATGTGGCTACTGTATGACCAAGGAATTAAATTTTAATCGTATTTAATTTTAATGTAAGTTAAAATTTAATTTAAATAGTCACATGTAGCTAGTGGCTACCATATTAGATAGTGCAGGTCTAGATGAACCACAACTAAGTATCAGTCTCAAGACAACTATATGCTTACACAAGGAGTGACTCACAAAAGATTACTGAAGTACATATGATGAGCAGATGAACTAACAGACAAAATCAACTTTACAAACTCACCTGACCATCTTCCATTTTGGCTTTTGGATAGTTAAGGATTAGTTTTGTAGCTTGTTCCCACTTTGCATGTGTATCTTCCCAAGCCTAAAATGAAGGCAATTATCACTTGAAAGCAACTTTAAGCCTAGACCTAAAAATCAATTGGGTACAGCTAAGTTTCAAACTTGGTGCAAAGCACAAATATAACATATTACTTGTAGTATGCATACATCTTAGATTTGCTTCAAAAGCTATTCCAGATCACATGCATGTAACATGAGGCTTCTAAAAGGTTTTTTTTTTTTTTTTGAGACAAGAGTCTCACTCTGTTGCCTGGAGTAGAGTGCCGTGGCGTCAGCCTAGCTCACAGCAACCTCAAACTCCTGGGCTCGAGCAATCCTACTGCCTCAGCCTCCCAAGTAGCTGGGACTACAGACATGCGCCACCATGCCCGGCTAATTTTTTCTATATAGATTTTTAGTTGTCCAAATAATTTCTTTCTATTTTTAGTAGAGGCGAGGTCTCGCTCTTGCTCAGGCTGGTCTCGAACTCCCGACCTTGAGCGATCCACCGCCTCGGCCTCCCAGAGTGCTAGGATTACAGGCGTGAGCCACCGCACCCGGCCTCGAGGTTTCGGTTGCTAAGGGCATACCTCAGTGTTTCCTGCAGTGGGATGCTCAATGCGCCTTAGCAGTGCCATCACTCTTTTCTGAAGTGCTGCTCTCCCTAAGCAAAGACAACAGCAAATCAAGTTACTACACTGAGAGCCCTGCTTGCCAAGGAAGAATGTGACAAGCCCCACCCAAAAGGCAGAGTAGGAAGAATAGAAGAAATGCTCCAAAAACTTCCTTTCAGCAACCTCACAGGAAAGGCATTTATCTTGGATCCCACTATGTACGCAGCATAAAACAGCTATCCTCACCTATAATTCACTCAAAACACACACCAAGTGCTTAAAATTTCACTACATACGATTGAGGCAGAGTAAATTATACAATCTAAACTGATAGTGATCTATGTACTGCCAATTATTTAAAAATGTATAGCATATTAAAAAGTCAGTGAGAAAAAATTTATTTTAAATGCTATTTATTTTCACCCTTCTTTGTTTAGAAAAGGATTTCAAGTAAGCTATTTGAATTAGCCCAGTAAACTTATAAAGCAGTAACCTTAAATACATTCCTAACACAATCAGATTCATATAATTTGAGGCACCCTGAGTAAAAAACCCCATTATCCACATTTACGTTACCTGTTGACATCATATTGCTGACAGAGGCAAACTCCATGAATGTGTTATAGTTGGGCAAGAAGTTGTGCACCGACACTTCATCCACCCCACACCGGATATCCGCTTCCTCACAGAGGTGGCGGAAACAGGACATGGCAACCAAAACAGCTTCAGTGTCAGGGCTCCACAGAAACATGTACAGCGCCACTTCTAGTTTGGTCTGGGCTTGTCGGCATATTGGTGGGGTTCCGCTGCATCCTGCTGCACTATCCTGGTAGCCAGGGGTGGGAGGCATAAATTTGCAACTTAGGTGATTTTATTTATAAAACCCAACAATGCAATAAATTATACCATATATATCAGCATATATTAAAGAGCTTTCCCCCTAATCATGATAGGAATTTTTCAACCCCCCCCCAATATCTTGTCTAAATAAGAAATGAGATTATTTGGACCAATATAATGCTACTATCTGTCCAATTTCAATGCAAATAGGTATTATCCTATTCCAGATTCCAGAAATGTAAATAAAGTCTAACATGGATACTAGTAAAACACCACAACATAAATCTACTAAGGAAAAATATAATGTACTTCCTAGTCAATCATAAATGACAAAAAAAGTAGCAGGAAATTCTATCTATGTACTATATGGAAGAAATAAAATAAGTACACTGTAGCACTGACTGAAATAAGGGCATAAAGAAGAACTAAACAGTGCTGTAGAAGATATATTTGATTCTAAATTACGTATTACCCAAACACGAAATGGAGAAACTCATTTACTAAATGAATACACACTCTGCAGCTAAAGCAGACAACAGTAAAAACCATACTGCTTAGTTGGAACTGTGGGCATATCTGCAGCCACTATGCAACCCCAAGGAGGGACAGACATGCCCAGGTGCTCCCATGTACCCATGGGAAGGTCCCTACCAGCCTGCTGTGGGCTACTGTTGAGACTGAGACACGAACAGAACGTTCCATAGTTTCTCGGCCACGTGGCCTGCTTGGGTGGGGCCCAACCTTTCTGGACTCAGGTCCAAGGTGTCATTTTGAGAGGCTGACACTGGGCTGTGTCCTACCCCTGGGCCAAGTTTGGGCTTGACATGGCTGCAGCCCACCTGACTGGGGAGGAGTAGGGAAACCAGGCTTTCTAGCATGCATCTGGGATGGTGCCCACCATCCTGCATCTGGCTGCTGTGAGACCGAGTCTCAGGCAAACTGCACTCCCCAGTTTCCTGCCAGAGCAGCCTGCCTGAGAAGGGCTCCCCTTTTTGGTCATCAGCCCAGGGTGTCACTTTGCGAGTTCAAAGTGAGGCAGTGACCCAGCCTTGGGCTGAGTTTGGGCTGATGTGGTTGCAGCACTGACCAGATGAGGAGGGAACGGGAAGCCCAAGCTCTCCTACCTATTCCTAGAACAATTCCCACCTCCCTGCTACAGGCTCCTGTGAGACTGCGACATGACTGGAGAGCATTCCCCACAGTCTCTTGCTCATGCTGCTTGTCTGAAAGGAGCCCTGCCCTCTTTGATTGCAGGCCCATACCCAGCACCATTTTGAGAGTTTAACATGGGCTATGCCCCACCCTTGGGCCAAGTTCAAGGTGACAGGACTGCAGTAGTCACATGGCTGGGAACGGACAGGAGAGACTAAGCTCTCCTAAACACACTTAAGACATTACCCACCACCCTGTAACAGTTAGCTGTGGGACTGGGGACTAGCCTACTAGTAACACCAACACAGACCACTTGGGTCAAAACATCGATGTCATTTTTCACAGAATTATAAAAAACAGTTCTGAAATTCATATCGAACCAAAAAAGTGCCTGAACGGCCAAAGCAACCCTAAGCAAAAAGAACAAAACTGGAGGCATCACATTGTCTGACTTCAAATTATACACAAGGCTACAATAACCAAAACAGCATGGTAATGAGATAAAAATAGACATATAGATGAATGGAACAGAATAGAGAACCAAGAAATAGAGCCACATACTTATAGCCAACTGATCTTTGACAAAGTCAACAAGAACATACACTGGGGACACCCTTTTCAATAAATGGTACTGGGAAAATTGTATAGCCATATGCAGAAGAATGAAACTGGATTCCTATCTCTCACCACATACAAAAATTAACTCAAGATGGAGTAAAGACTCAAATGTAAGATCTGACACTATAAAAATACTAGAAGAAAACCTAGGGAAAACTGTTCTGGACATTGGCCTAGGCAAAGAATTTATGACTAAGACCCCAAAAGCAAATGCAAAGAAAATAGAGAAATGGCACTTAATTAAACTAAAAAGCCTCTGCACAGCTACAGAATCAAAAGAGTAAATAGTCAACTTACAGAAAGGGAGAAAATATTTGCAAATATGTGCAAATTCATTCTTCTGCATATGGCTATACAATTTTCCCAGTACCATTTATTGAAAAGGGTGTCCCCAGTGTATGTTCTTGTTGACTTTGTCAAAGATCAGTTGGCTGTAAGTATGTGGCTCTATTTCTTGGTTCTCTATTCTGTTCCATTCATCTATATGTCTATTTTTATCTCATTACCATGCTGTTTTGGTTATTGTAGCCTTGTGTATAATTTGAAGTCAGACAATGTGATGCCTCCAGTTTTGTTCTTTTTGCTTAGGGTTGCTTTGGCTGTTCAGGCACTTTTGTGTCCAACAAAGGACTAGAAGGAACTCTAGTCCAGACTCTAGAAGGAACTCAAACAACTCGGCAAGAAAAAAACAAACAATCCCCTTAAAAAGTGGACAAATGGGTATTTTTCAAGACAAGATAGACAAATGGCAACAAACATATGTTCAACATCACTAATCATCATAGAAATGTAAATTAAAACCATAATGAGATATCATTTTACTCCAATCAGAATGGCTATTAGAAAGTAAAAAAAATAACAGATGATGGTGTAGATGCAGTGAAAAGGGAACACTTACATACTGTTGGTGGGAAAGTAGATTAGTACAACTGCTATGGAGATCAGTATGGAGATTTCTCAAAGAACTAAAAGGAGACCTACCATTTGACTTTGTAATCCCACTACTGGGTGTCTATCCAGAGGAAAAGAAATCATTATATCCAAAAGATACCAGAATCGCATGTTATCACAGCACAATTCAAAATTGCAAAGGTATGTAATCAACCTAAGTGCCTATCAACTGACGAGTAGATTAAGGAAATGTGGTATATATACACTATGGAGTACTACTCAGCATTAATAAAGTATGAAATAATATAATGGGTTTTGCAGCAACTTGGTTGGAACTGGAGGCCATTATGCCAGGAACAGAAAAATAAATGCCACAGGTTCTCATTTTTAAGTGGGAGCTAAACTATGGCTATACAAAGGCACACAGAGTGGTATAATGGACATTAGAGACTCAAAAGGGGTGAGGGGGGACAGTGAGGGAGGGAGAGAGGGATGAAAAATTACCTATGGAGTACAATGTACACTACTCAGGTGACTAGTACACCAAAAGCCCAGACTCCACCACTGCACAATAATGTACATGTAACAGAATTCAACCCCCTAAACCTACTAAAATAAGAAAATAATGGGATAATAATAATTCCTGCTCCAGAGTTGTGAGGATTAAATGAGATGATGTGTAAATAGTACTTGACATTTATAAGCTATAATTGATAACTAATTATTAGAAACCTCCACCCCATAAGAAAAACCATTCGTATCCAAGAAGTTTAAAAGTTGTACCAACTATAGATTTACTGGGATAAAAACCAAGTATTTTGCTTGATGTTGTAGATAAGTGTTTCTGTGATTTTTGTTTGTGTATATAATTCCTTTTAAATATAAATAAATCATAATACAAGTGAAAATAACAAATCATTACAGAATAGTTTCTTTTCCAGGTCAAAACTTTCTTTATTTCTAATTTTTATTTATGATTTTTTTTTTCTTTTCTTTTTCTTTTTGGTAGAGATGGGGTCTCACTCTTGCTCAGGCTGGCCTCGAACTCCTGAGCTCAAGCAATCCTCCTGCCTCGGCCTCCCAGAGTGCTAGGATTACAGGCATGAGCCACCACGCATGGCCAGGAATTATTATCCCCATTTAAAAGTTCAGACTCTTGGGCACAGGGATGTTAAGAACTCACCCAAAGTTTCACAGACAGCAGTGATAGAACTAGAATCTAAGCAGTTTTTAACCATTACTATCTTACCTACTTGAAATTTACCAAAGTTCATTTGATAAAAAATAGAGCACAGATGATGATATGGAAAAATTACAAAAGCAGCTTCTTACCATGGAGGAGTTTCCTTTTCCTTTCCGGACAGAGGCTCCAGGAGTACAGGTACGTAGTAACTCTTCATGATCCATGGACATTTGACTGGTATTTCCACTAGAAGGAACATCACATCCTACTCCATAAGGGAAGAGAAAGTGACAGGAACTTCTATCTGCCTGCTAGAAAAAAGAAAAAAATAAGCTCTACCGAAGCACTGACAACCAAGAGGAATAAACAATGTTGAGTTGCCTTTCTGTTTCAAACTTGGAAAACCTCTCCTCTTAATCCCTACATCCCACCTGGAGGAATGTTCATTAGAAACCCATCAGAATGAATAATGTTTGCTCGACGTCTTTGAAACTCCTCTTAGTTTTCCACTCTCCAAATCAGAAACAGCACATTCTAGAAATATAAATTAAGGCTAACATGGACACAAGGAAAACAACAACATAAATCTAATGTATCAAAACTGTAGTGCAATCTCAACAACAAAGATTTCCTCCCACAATATTTTATCCTACGCCATGTCAGGATAATTGGAAGTTGACTCTTTTAAGTTCTTCTGGACCAGTAATTAACATTAGTATATACACCAAGTATGTCACAAGAGTGACTTTGCTGATCAGAGTACTACACTTTCATTGCTGGATTACCAATGTTTATACTCTGGAGATTATACCATAGACAAGGGCATGAAACTCTGAAGTCTAATCTCTTTCCCTATCTCTGGAATAATGCCAAATTCCACTATATTAGCACACTAAGATAAGCCAGATGTGAATAAACCCATCTCACCATTAGCCCATTTCTAAACAGAGAATTTAACAAGCTGCATGGCACTGACAAGCATATGAGTTTCATACATTTAAGATTTCTCATAGCTATGATTGTAGGACTGAATAAAAACTCATTAAGTCAAGTGCTCCTAAAACTATGTAATAGTAGAATTTTTAAATTGATTAATTATATTAATAGAACCTGTATGTTAAAACATATTTAAGGCTCTTCTCTATCCCTCACAACCTCACCATGTTTCAATAGTTCAGGATCAAAAAGTTTCTCCCTAAGGAAGAAGTCTATTGTATTTTCAAGAGGTGAAATTTTTATGGGAGGAATATAAATAAACCTAGATTGAGGACTCTCAACCTGTCCCCTTTAGCTTCTTGATAGATAACATTCTGTGAACTAGCCTAGCCATAAGAGACAAGTCTTACATATGAACTTGAGAGTAAAGACAGAATACGCTCCTCAATTTACTTTGGTTATAGCAGCCCCTACTCCTTCTATGCTTGCCCCATAGAGACCTCCTTAACTTACCTACAATTCATCAATATTGTGGCTTTAAGGCCAAAGCCTCAGAATAATTTTTAAAACGTTGACTTGCCAGCCATTCTCCTCTGCACATATATGTCCCTTTGAGAACCTTGTAGGAGGAAGGAGCTAAAGCAGGACCTAATTTGGTTATTAATAAACACTTCCTTAATCGTTCCTCATTATCATTTCAAATATTCTTCCATCTTTAAAGATGTAATTTTGCTTACCTTATTTTTAAGAAGAAATTTATTCCTGCAGATCAAAATTTCTCGCAACCACTTGAGAATTTCTGTGCTACTAAGCATTTGATGGCTAGTTAATTTCTTACAGATGTAAAAAAGCATTTGTGAGCTGCAGCAACAAAAAGTTCATTGTTACCAGCATCATCAATACATAATCTAATATAGATATAATCAGTACATAAGAAAGGCATTATCTCACAATGGATATAAGTTTAGTGAACCTGAATTTCCCATGCAGGGTTTGTTTTAATAGTTATCAAAATGTCGACAGCACCATAATCAAAGGAAATAAGTCTACAGGTTATATTTAAAAAGCAAGTACTTATAAGCCCCCTATGTTTCATCAAACTCCCAATGTTTCATCCATGTATCTCATCCTTGCAGTGGACATAAAAGCAAACGATAAACCACATACACAGCAGAGACTGTATATAAACCTAGTGCTCTAGAGCATGGGTTCTGAAAACCACCACCCACAGACCAAATCCAGCCTACCGTTTGCTATTATAAATAAAGTTTTAATGGAACTGGCCACATCCATTCATTCACATATTGTCTATGGCTACTTTCATGCTCCAAAGGCAGAACTGAATAGTTATGACAGAAATTATATGACCCCCAAAGCCTAAAATATTTACTATCTGGCCCTTTAGAGAACAAGCTTCTTGATCCTTACTCTAGAGCTGCACTGTCCAACATGGTAGCCACTAGTCAGTCATATGTGGCTACTGAGCACTTTAAATATGGCTTTTCCAAATTGAGATATGCTGTAAGTATAAAACACAAACCAAATATTGAAGACTTTATAAAAAAATAAAAATATCTCATTAATAAATTTTATATTAATTATATGCTGAAGCTGTAATATTGTAAGATATGTATCTATATACTGGGTTAAATAAAATATATTATTAAAATTAATTTTACCTGTTTATTTTTGCTTTGTAATGTGGTAACTAGAAAATTTTTAAATTATATATGTGGATCACATTATATTACTATTGGAGAGCACTGCTCTAGAGTTTAAGATTTAACTCAGCTGCCAAGTGACTCGGCAAACCCATTTCTGTAAGATAATGGTAAACTTGAGGTTTATACATTTATATTTTCCTCAATGTGGTGAGTTTATGCTATTAAAAAGTAATAATTTATATAACCTAGGAAATAGACTATAAAATTCTGTATGTATTTTTGCCTTCTAAGCAGATGTCCACTATTAATTCATTCATCAAAAGCACTGGTATTATGGAAAATTTATAAAAGATCATAGTTTTAAAAACTGAAAAAATGATTGTTATAAAATTTTATCACTTTAGGCTTATAACCATGAAAATCTATGAAAAACACAGTTGTAACTACATAGCAATCTGAAACAGAAGATAATACACCAAATGACAGTACTTATGGTTGCATGATAAAATATATCACTATTTTTAAAAATTTATTCTCTAAATTGCTGTAACAATGTTCTACAGTTAAAATAAGAAATATTCTAATAATTTCAAGTCAAAGAAAATATAAAATCATAAAACTTCTGGAAGTATAAGTAAAATTTTATAATGAACTAAGCACTGTAGAGTTGATATTTAAAGAAAAAAATAAAACTTTAAAATTGAATTTAAAAATAAAAGTACATATACCTAATCTCCCAAAATGTTTCTACAGGAGCATCAGGATTCCACAAATCAATGCTATCTAACTGATGAAGAACCAGCAGAGCCTGAATTTTAAAAAAGAGAGAAAGAGAGAAGACTCAGTCAAAACATATTTGGTAAATGCAACACTGGAGTACTTATGTTTAAAATGCTAAAAAAGTGAGCTATTTAATTTATAGGCTCAATTCACAGTAAAAAGTGAAAAAGAAAAACTCCAGAGAACACAAATCTCTAGAGAATAATATATGCAGAAGGAAATCGCTTTATTTCCATCATTCTCACTTTAAAAACATGCATACATAAAGTAAAAGATTCAAGAATTCAGAATATATGACTGTAAAAACTGTTTAAGAAACAAAATGATTTCAATGCATAGTAAAGAATTCTATGAAACAACAAGTGAATCCCCAAGGTGAGCTCACCAAAAATACACACAGCAAAAGTTAAAGTGGAAATCATCTCGCTTGTCACAAATTCTTTTGTAACAGAAAAGATAAATTATTTTTCAAAGAGAGAGGAAGCGAAACAGACTTTGCATTTTATGGCAGACTATTCATCCCAAAGTAATTCAATTGACCATAGAACGGAAATTGGAACTTGGCTCACAGAACATCAACAAGAATTAAATAATTCATTTAAAATATACAACATATAAATTACTATTTGTAAAACCATCAAAGGTATAAAAAATAGGCTGGGCACAGTGGCTCACACCTGTAATTCCAGTGCTTTGGGAAACCTAGGCAGGAGAATGGCTTGAGGCCAGGAGTTAGAGACCAGCCTTGGCCACACAGCAAGACCCCATCTCTACAAAAAATTTAAAAATTAGCCAGTGTGGTGGCACAAATCTGTAGTACTAGTTACCCAAGAGGACCATTTGAGCCTAGGAGTTCAAGGTTACAGTGGGCTATGATTGCATCACTGCACTCCAGCCAGGGCAACAGAGCAAGATCCTATCACACACACCAAAAAAGGTATAAAAAGTAAAATATAGACTCTCCCTTCAAAATGATCCTACCTTAACTTCAATTCCACAATGCTTCCCCAATCCCCAACAAACACTGTTGAGCTCTGCACATTTCTTTCAGTCCTTGGTCAACATATTGATGATTTCTTTACTCTCTAATTTTAAAGCCTTTTATTAAAACTCCAACAAAACACTATTTGGAACAAACAATGAAAACTATTTCTTCTTTTAAAACCAAATCAAATGCATGAACTGCAAATCCCTGCATTGATAACCTGCTTCACACTGGGAAAAGATACGTAAATGTTTAACCTTGGATCACTTTATAAGTCCAAAATTTATAAACTATATAAAGACCAGACCTATATTATTTCAAACACTCTTATTGTAATTACTTTTAAATATTTAGTGAAAATTGCAATTTATTGTGAGAATCTTCAAAAGTTATATAA
>NW_012148408.1:1928800-1936857 GCF_000956105.1 Propithecus coquereli | reverse complement strand
TCCTGCCTAAGTCTCCCCAGTACATGAGTGTATAGGCGTGTGCCATCACACCTGGCTAATTTTTGTATTTTTTGTAGAGACGGGATCTCGCTATGTTGCTCAGGCTGGTCTCAAACTCCTGGCCGCAAGTGATTCTCCTATCTTGGCCTTCCAAAGTGCTAGGATTACAGGCATGAGTAAGTCACCACACCCAGCCTTTCCATATATATTTCAACAAAGCTGTAAACACAGTATACCCACTTGACATTTCATAAAATACTTTTCCATATTGCTGTGTGAGCTACATAGGTTTTAATAAATGTTTAACAGCTCAAGTTGAAATGCCATTCTCTTGTTATGGAATATGAACCCATTCTCTCACTAGGGAATAAATTTCTCTTAATATTCTCCTATTATAAATAAGAGTAACAAGCATCTATATGTGTAGCTTTTTCCTTTTGAATTGTATTCATAAGATTAAAAAAATCACAGAAATTGAATTATTTGGACAAAAAATTGAAATATTTATATAGCTCCTGCCAAATACTGTCAAACAACTTTCTAAAAAGAATACAAGAAATGTACTAATTTATAGGGTCAACAGCAATATAAACAAATATAAGCAACGATTTTACATAATGAGGGCTGAAACATTTTTATAAACATTTTTACTAAAGCATACAGCATGCACAGTAAGATAGAAAATCTTTAGATTATAGATCAGTGAATTTTCACTAAGTATATACCCCCACTACTACCCAGATCAACACTACCAACATCCAGAAGCTTTTTACACATCCACTCCTGGTCATTAGCCCTTCACAAAGGTAGCTATTCTTTTGCCTTCCACCACCATAGATAAGTTTTGCCTGTTTTTGAACTTTATATGTAAGAAATCATACAGCATGTGTTCTCTTTGTTTTTGGCTATTTTCACTCAATGTTACGGCTGTGAGATTCGTCCATATTTCACATTTAGCAGTAGCTCATTCTTTTTCTTATTATATAGTATTCAACTGAATGAATATAACCAAAATTATCTATTCTACTGATGATACATTTGGATTGTTTCCAGTTTAGAGGGCTATTACAAATTACATATTAATATTTTTATATATGTCTTTTGGTAAATGTACATATGCATTTCTGTTGGATATATACCTAGGACTGGAATTGCTATGTTTAGCTTAAGTAAATATTGCAAAACAATTTTTCATGGTGGTTATACTAATTTACATCCTAAAAGCAGAGTATGAATGAAAACACAGTATAGTCATTTGACATTGCATAAATCTTTTTGTTATTGATTTCTAGCCTAACCCCACTGTGGTCACAAGAAAATATTCTGAATGATTTCAATCCTTTGGAAACTGCTGGCTCTTGCTTTATGCTCAGGATATAGTGAATGTTCATGTGTACTTCAAAATGCTGAGTGTAATGCTCTGTACATGTCAAGTCAGTCAAATTTGATAATCATGTTGCTTAAATCTTCTATTCCTTACCTTTTTTTTCTTGTTTGTTCTATCAGATTTTGAGGAAGGTGTGCTTAAGTATCCCACTATAACTGGATTATATAGCTCCTTTTACTTTATATATTTGTATATATTTTGAAACTTTATATGTTTTTGCTTTATGTATTCTGAAGCTTTGTTATTAGCTTCATAATAGTTTTATTTTCTGGATGGGTTGGATCTCTTTGTAATAATAATATGTCCCGCTTCATTTCTAGTAATATATCTTGCTTTAAACCCTATATATCACACCAGCCTTCTTGGGTTAGTGTTTGTGGCGCATATTTTTCTATCCTTGTACTGTCTATCTTCCAGTGTCCTTATATTTAAGCTATACCTCTTGTAAAGACCACACAGTAAGATTTCTGCATTCCTAGTTATTTACCTAAGAAAAATGAAAGCATATAGATTTGTATCTAAATGATCCTAGAAGATTTATCTGTAATAGCCCCAAACTGGAAACAATACAAATGTCCATTAACAGGTAAACAGATAAACAAATTATGCTATATTCATACAGTGGAACACTATACAGCATAAGAAGGCATGAACTTCAACAAAAGGAAATGAACTACTAACATGCAACAACATAGATGAATATCACAATAATTATGCTGAGTTAAAGACAGACAAAAAGCGTATATACTTTATGATTCCATTTATATAAAATGCAAACTAATCTATAGTAACAGAAAGCAGATCACTGGTTGCAAAGGAGGAAAGGGGGCAGGCAAGGGGTAAGAATGGTAGGGAGGGAGGTAAGGAGGCAAGGAGGCAGGCACTACAAAGGAGTACAAGGTAACTTTTGGCAGTAATGGCTACGTTCACCTAAGTGCCCATCAACAAGTGAATAAGCTGTGGTATAATCATCAATGGAATACTTATCAACGATAAAAAAACGAGCTAACGCATGCAACAACGTGGACGAATCCCAAAAACTTGCTGAGTGAAAGAAGACAGATAAATAAGAATACATTCAACATATGAATTTCCAGACTGGCAAAACTAACCTAGAGTGATAGAAATCAGACCAGTGGTTCTCTGGGACAGGGGGTGGAGGTATTAACTGTAAAAGGACACAGGGGCTCTTACTGTGGTGATTAAAAATACTATAAATCTTATATGATTTTATTTTATATAAATTATACCTCAATAAAACTCATTTAAATTAAAACCATACTCTCTATTAAGTAATCAATATAAAAATAATTTTTAAAAAGTCAACTGCATTCACATCCATCAGGATGGCTATAATCAAAACCATAGACAATAAGCAAGTGTGAGCAAGGATGCAAAGATTCTAGAACCCTCATACACTGGTCATGGGAATACAAAATGTTGCAGTTGCTTTGGAAAACAGTTTGGCAGTTCCTCAAAAGATCAAGAGAGTTACCATATGATCCAGCAATTCCACTCCTAGATATATACCTAAGAGATATGTCCACATAAATACTTTTACACAAACGTGCACAGCAGTGTTCATAATAGCCAAAAAGTGGAAACAACCTCAAATGTCCATCAACTGATGAATAAACAAAATCAATATCCATACAATGGAATATTTGGTAGCAAAAAGGAATGAAATATTGATTCATGCCACATCATCAGGGAACCTTGAAAACATTAACTCAAAGTAGCCATACATTAAAGGTTACATATTATATGATTCTATGTATACAAAATGTCTAAAATAAGCAAATCTATAGAAACAGAAAAAATAGTTCACTGGTTGCTGGGAGACAGGGGAATGGGGAGTGATGAGGTTGCATTTTAGGGTGACAAAAATGTTCTGGAATTAGACAGTGGTGATGTTTGCACGACTGTGTGAATATACTAAAAACCACTGCCATACACTTTAAACTGGTGTACTTTATGGTATGTGAATTATGTCTCAATTTAAAAATCAATATATATTAAAAAATTCAAAAAAGTCAACTGCAATTAGAAAATTTTGAATTATTTCATTAAGCTTAAGAATTTGTACAGTGTGATATTTAAAGCAAGTAAACTCCTTCTTTCTCAATGGAGTTTTATAAAATAATGTGTAGACTTACAAACATACCATGTCCAGAAAGGACATCTGTCTACTACTTATAGAAACCATATACCAAAAGAACATCAAGAAAGTACATAGTTACAACCTTTCCTTCAAAAGCATAGAATTCATTTTCCTCTTACCTCCATGGCTTCCTGAGCAATCTCTGGCATGTGTGACTGAGGGACTAGTTGGACCAGCCCTGTAATTAATTCCGCTGTACTGCCTTGGGTTTCAGGTCCCTGTTTTCTTGGATTCTGCAAAGAAAAAAGCAAACTCCAATTAAAGAAAAAATCAAGTGACAGGGATGAGAGGGAGGAAGGAATGGAGAGTGACTGCTGTATGGTGGTTTCTTTAGGGGTGATAAAAATGTTCCAGAATTAGATAGTGGTGTTGTTTGCAGAACCTTGTAAACATACTGAAAACCACTGAATTGTACACTTTTAAATGGTGAATTTTATAGTATGTGGACTATATCTCAATAAAAATAATAGAATTTTTAAAAAATCAAAACTACCTTTGTTATGGATTCTCTTAATCCACATCTATATTTGTTCACCAATGTGAATAATGTCCAGGAAAAATCCTAACTAAGAGAAAACAAAAACTACACATTAAACTTTTCCATTAAGGTATCATATCAGTAAGATAAGGGGTCAAAGGTACACTGGCTAAATAATATACATCTGATTTGGAACTTTGGTTTTGAGCTT
The DNA here is from genome assembly GCF_000956105.1 of Propithecus coquereli. NCBI lineage: Eukaryota > Metazoa > Chordata > Mammalia > Primates > Indriidae > Propithecus > Propithecus coquereli. The sequence continues at coordinate 1,932,620 of NW_012148408.1, read as the reverse complement.
ATACATGATTGCAATCAAAGGCAAAGAACATACATGTTGGATGAGGACTGTATGATTATTCTGTACAGCCCACTTGTCCAGTACAAAGGTCCTGCCCAAATCTATAAAGCTGGTGTCAAAAGGAGGGCTAGAATCCACACCTCTAGGTATCTACACTTCAGTCCTTTTCATTGTAGAGAAACATAGTGTACTAAGCAAAGAAAATTAACATTGTAAATAAATGTCAATGTCTATGTGTTTAGAAACTAAAAAGCTTCCCATAATTTATTATAGAAGCATCTCTTTACACTTTTTTTTTTTTTTTTTTTGAGACAGAGTCTCACTCTGTTGCCTGGGCTAGAGTGCCATGGCATCAGCCTAGCTCCAGCAACCTCTAACTCCTGGGCTCAAGCGATCCTCCTGCCTCAGCCTCCCGGGTAGCTGGGACTACAGGTACGCGCCACCGTGCCCGGCTAATTTTTTTTCTATTTTTAGTTGTTTGGGTAATTTCTTTCTATTTACAGTAGAGACGGGGTCTCGCTCTTGCTCAGGCTGATCTCGGACTCCTGAGCTCAAACAATCCACCCGCCTCGGCCTCCCAGAGTGCTAGGATTACAGGCGTGACCCACCACACCCAGCCCTATTTACACTTTGATATATTTACGTGAAGCCAATGCAATTTGCGTCCATATTTTATTTTGTAACTACAGATTCTTCCCCATTATAATAACTAAGGTAAGCCATCATCCCAGTATATCTGTAACTCAAAACTGTTAGCTTACTTTCTGACATTCAAATTCATTCATAACTCAATATTTAATGAATACCAAAGATACAAAAATGAAAAAAAGAAGATGTTTCCCACCCTCCAGGAGCATGTGGTCTCATAGAGAAGAGATCAATCTCTAATCAATCAATAAAACAACCAGACCAGCAGGTACAGTGGTGTACACCTGTAGTCCCAGCTACCCAGGAGGCTGAGGTGGGAAGATCACCTGAACCCAGGAGACCAGCCTGGGCAACACAGCAAGAGCCCATCTCGGGGGGAAAAAAAAAAAAAGAAAAGAAAAGAAAAGAAAAGAAATCAGACTGACAAGTACAAAACTGTAAATCAGATAGCAGTTATAAAGGTACATGCTGCTATGAAAACCTGTAACAGGGAAATGTGGCCTAGTCAGAAAGGCTTCCTTAGGGCAGTGATAATAGTTTAGAATTAGCAGGAATTACTATGCAAAGAATAGAGGGAAGATTCTAGGCAGAGGGAAAAGCAAATACAAGGGCAGGTATGAAGGAATATGGTAAGTAAGAAGCACTGAAAGAAAGGCCATCATGAATAGAGAAGGCAAAGAAAAATATAATGCTAGATGTGGAAGAAATGGTAGGTAGGAGAAAGACTGCATGAACTTGTAGATCTTTTTGAAGTTTAGTTTTTATAACAAGAGCAATTTCAAACAAAAGGTTTTAAGTTGGATGAAGGGCGAGGTAAGATTTACTTTTTAAAGTGATTACCATAATTTCAGTGCACAGAAATGATTATGGGGATGTAAGAAATGACACAAGCTGAAAAATTAGAAGTCTTGAAAAACTGAGAGTAATATAAATTAGGACAAAGATGGTAGAGATGGAGGACAACAAAATTACATTATTTTAATAATACAATGATTGAGACAGCCTATCTACCAAGACTCAGAGTGGTAACTTTAAAGTGAAAAAGTTATTAACCACTAGATGGCAGCAAAGAAAACAATTTCCATTTTAAATGATCCTTGGAAAATAGCAAGTTTTGCTTAAACTCTTTTTCAAACAATATATTTAACATAAAAGACATCAGTTACTTTGGTGCCTTCTTTGGACCTGAATTAAAGCCATGTAAACAGGGTAATGCTATTATTATGTGACTTGCGTGATGAAATAATGCCACAAATAACTTGTGATATGTAACAAAGAAATAAAGAAAAAGAGCATTTCATGACTTTTACAGAGTCTCATTGACAGATTTCATGGAATTTTTCCATGCCAAAGATCTAACTATTTATTCCATTAGATTCCTGAATTTCAATGGGCTTTTCAAAGAGTTTAAAATATCACAGGTCGCCTTTTGGGGTTATTGACTTGAGAATTCTTTCTCTCTCTGTTCTCTCTTCTTCCACAAAAATTACTCACATATACGTATTTTTAAATATTCAGGGGGTTCATAGAATTCTTGAAACCATGAACATTTAGCTATGAACCCCTACATTATAGTTAATTTGAAAGATATACCACCAAAATTGAAAGCACCTTAGCACCTTAAAAAGCCTATTCCTGAACAGTAAGAAACCTTGCTTGGTGCTGCTCTTCAGGGACTAGAGAAACTCAACAAAGATTATATATGTTAGCCTATAAACTTCACAATACAGAACTGTTACATTTAGGGCATTAATAATATTAATGTTAATATTAACTGTATCTTATAAATAGTAACAATAGCAAAACATTTACTTAGTGTTTATTATGCACTAGGCATTGTTCCTAAAGGCATTATATGTACTATTTCAGTGTTCTTAACAATCTCACTGAGGTAGGAACCATTATCCCAATATTTCAGATGAAAAAACTAAGGCACAGAGAGGTTTAATAAGTCACCCAAATCACACAGCTAGTAAGTAGTCTGTCTCAGAGCCCTGCTTTTAATTACCTCATATAACTATCAATCATTTGCATCATTTATATTAGTTCCTAATTACCGTGTACCAGTAATTTATGACAATAAATGAGTACTAACCACACTCACTTTTACCTCCTTCTCTTTCCAGTATAGTATTTCCAGGCTGAGCCAATGATAATAGAAGGCTGATAACAGGAAAAAGGGTATAGAAAAGCTAAACTATTTGGCAGTAACAACTGGAGATTCCAAAAACCAACAGTGTAGATGTAGAAAGCACTGTGATTTATTGTTGCTTCATTATCTCCACCCCCATCCCAGGATTATGCCTGAATAACATATAACCTGGTAACAGAGAGAGGACAGAAGATCTCTTCAAAGTATGCTAATTTAATGAAAAAGGAAATTAAGAAGAAAGGTTAAGAAATCTGATCTAATTATATTACTATTCTCTATAAGTTTTCTTAGGGACGTCTTAGGTTTTAGGTACAATCAGAAGGGATCAGTAACAATTAGCTAACAATTATTCTCACAGTCTTGGCATTTCAATTAAACCAAACTTAACTTACTGTTATAATTTTGAGGTATTTCATAGAAAATACTTACACAAAGCAAGAGCTTTGGATCTGCATGAATTAGTTTCACCATGGACAAAAGAAGATACTTATAGCTTCTTGTCTCCAAATCTGTAGGTTTTTCTTTAAATTTAAGGCTTGTTACTTTTTCTTTAAATGTAAGACTCTAAAAACAAAAACAGAAACATCGTATCACCTCTTAAGAACTAGACATTCAAAATAATAGCTATTCAACTTTTTAAAATTATAAAAAAAGATTTCAAAAAATAAACATATACATTTTATACCACCAAACATGCATTAGCAGAAACACTCAATAGTAAGTAGAAGGTTAATATTATTAAGCTTAAGAAATAGGCTGGTTCTCTTTTGCAGGGAGAACTTGCCTCTGCTCTGCCTGTGGAGTAGACTTTCTAACTTTCTGTGGTTTCTGAATAAATCTTGCTTTCACTTGAAAGAAAAGAAAGAAAAGAAAGAAAGAGGAAAGGAAAGGAAAGGAAAGGAAAGGAAAGGAAAAAGGAAAGGAAAAAGGAAAGGAAAAAGGAAAGGAAAAAGGAAAGGAAAAAGGAAAGGAAAAAGGAAAGGAAAAAGGAAAGGAAAAAGGAAAGGAAAAAGGAAAGGA
>NW_012148408.1:1926971-1928240 GCF_000956105.1 Propithecus coquereli | reverse complement strand
TATGGATGTAATTCAACCAAAAATCTAACAATTATATTCTTAATCTAGTATCACCTTTCTCTATATTCTTATAAAATTTCCTTTTTCCTTTAAAAGATACCTGTTTTTGACATGGATGCATTTATATGGGCATATATGCAAATACAGATAGTAGACTATGTAGCATCTGTGTACACATAATAAAAATGTCCAAGCAAACAGCTGTCTTTCATAGTTAAAAACTGGAAATGCATATCTACAATACACAATCAACTATCGTCAACGTTTAAGTGTGGGGAATGCATTTGATATCATGTCAAGTACATTAAAGAGTCTTGGTCTTCAGAGGGGAAGAACAGCTATTTAATGTACACATTTATGCTCAAGAATGTCACCACAGAAGAGAAACAGCAAAACTTACAAATATTGTTTGCTTTTATAAGGCAAATATTTTACCAAATGTATTTAATAAATTCTGGTTAGTGTTTGCTCTCATTAAACTATTTTTTTCTCATTTTGAGGTTTTTCACCTTAGATCAAGGTGAAACTTGCATTGAACAACTTTATTTACTATGATGTAACTAAGTGTAATAAACTGTTCTTTCCTGATGCAGTCATTGCACAGGAATATAGGATCAGAGAATGATTAGCAGATATAAGAATTATCTTTTAATTAGTAATCATTTCCAAAAAAGTAAAGAGAGTCATAAGCCACATAATGACATTCAGTCAATGATGGACCACACATAACGATAGTGGTCCCATAAGATTATAATGGAGCTGCAAAATTCCTATTGCCTAGTGATGTCATAGCTATCGTAATGTCCTAGCACAATGCACTACTCACATATTTGTGGTGATGCTGGTGTAAATAAACCTACTGTGCTGCCAATCATATAAAAGCACAGCATATACAATTATGCACAGTATATAATACTTGATAATGATAAAAAAACAACTGTTACTGGTTTATGTATTCACTATACTATACTTTTTATTATTATTCTAGAGTGTACTCCTACTTATAAAAAAAAGTTAACCATAAAATAGCCTCAGACAGGTTCTTCAGGAGGTATTCCAGAAGAAGGCATTGTTATCATGGGAGATGACAGCTCCATGGGTGTTACTGCCCCTGAAGACCTTCCAGTGGGATAAGACATGAAGGGGAAGACAGTGAGACTGATGATCCTGACCCTGTGCTGGCCTAGGCTAACGTATGTGTGTGTCTTAGTTTTGAACAAAAAGTTTAAAAAGTAAAAACACAAAAAAACAAAATAAAAAACCCACACA
>NW_012148408.1:1918008-1926171 GCF_000956105.1 Propithecus coquereli | reverse complement strand
TAAATTTAGTGTATTCTAAGTGTACAGCATTTATAAAGTCTACGGTAGTGCACAGTAATGTCCTAGGCCTTCATATTCACTCACCACTTACTGACTCATCCAGAGCAACTTGCAGTCTTGCAAGCTCCATTTATGGTAAGTGCCCTACGCAGGTGCACCATTTTTTATCTTTTATATAGCAGTTTCTTTTTAACTGTCTCTTTCTCTGGAGAATTTTATGTAGTATTTTTACTGCACCTTTTCTATGTTAGATACACAAATACTTACCACTGTGTTACAACAGCCTACAGTATTCAGTACAGTAACATGCTGTACGGGTTTGTAGCACAGGAGCAACAGGCTACACCATATAGCCTAGGTGTGTAGCAGGCTATACCATCCAGGTTTGTATAAGTACACTCTATGATGTTCACATGATGATGAAATCACCTACAGATGCATTTCTTAGAATGTATCCCTGTCTTTAAGCGATGCATGATTTTATTAGTTTAATTATGTCATCTCTTATTCTCAGGTATCAGCATATAAATTTTGTTCTAGCACGGCTGCCGAATATGAAACGTAAGACCAGAGAAATTTCAATAAATTTAATTAATTCGAACACCTTATAATTTCATGACCATTAGTGGGCTGGTTATATATAGTCAGGAACAACTTGCTGAAGAAGAAATGTATTTCTTAATTAGAATTATAAGAAAAAAATTATTCATTATTTATTAGTTGATCTTCCATATTGCAGATATTAGTAGGAATCCAAGCTGGTACATGTGATCTAGCCAAAGGAGAGAGGCAGTCATGCCTGGGAAGAAATTCACGAACCACCAGTCTTCAGGTATCTATGAAGGGCTCAAACCACATGTTAACTTAATTAGGAACATATGACTGAATTACAGGTGTGTAAGAAGCATTTACAGAACCAGGATTCCCTTTAAGATGAAAAATGTTTAGAAATTATATATATTTGTGAAAATTCCTAAACCTATTATTGACACACTTGAATTTTATGAAAGCAGATCTTAGTTTTAAAATAGTAAATGATTAGTGTTGAGACAAACATTTCACATTTTAGAAAATACTACAAAGCGGCAGCTATGGTTCAACATTCATATGAAAAAGGCCAAAGAGTTTAAATAACTAAAAGCTCAATATAAAACAATAACACAATCTCAGACTGTATTAATACAAACATGGTATCCAGACACAGCCAGTTAATAGCCTTTATCAATTATTATACATCTGGAACACTAAAATCATATCTTAATATGTCATTTTAACTTCAAAAAATGTTAAGCTGGTCATTCCAGAAGAAAAGCAAACTGGATAGAGGAGGGTTTTGAAATCAGGTCAAATAAAAAATTCATTCATTCATGCAACAAATATGTACCAAATGTCCAGTACATGCCAGACGCTGTTCTAGGAATGAGACATTCAGTGTTGAACAAGTCAGACAAAGCCCCTGCTTTCATCAAGCTAACATGCCAGCAAGGGAAGATAACTAAAGAATCTGACAGACACTGGACTGAATGTCAAGAAATCTCAGACCTAACTCTAATTGACCATTCCCTAACCATGTGACTATTTCTAATTCATTTAACATTATTTGGGCCTCAGTTTCCTTAGCTGTAAGAACAAAACAAACAAACCAAACACACAAACTTTTAAAGAGATTTGAAATAATAAAATCTCTTCCAATGCTAAAATTATATAAAAAGAACCCTAAGGAGTACAGGATAACTTTATTCAAATATCTGCAGGGCTACCATGTGGAAGAATCATAAGTGTCCGATAAAGCTCAAAAAGAGGATCAATGATGTCTAGAAGTCACAGGGACATGATTCTATCTTTATCGAAGAGAAAATTTTCAAATAATCAGCTCTTTCTAACATGTGTCTTATCTGTCTCCAAAATACAAAGTGGTTGTAAGCTTTGAAATACAGATGTTATTTTACGTTTTTACAGATTGAACTCCTTGATTGCTACTTCTGCAGCAAGCTAAAGGCTAAAGTTTATCAGAGTCCCAAATCATTTGAGGCAATACAAATGAGGGACAACGAACTGAACATATCAGTAGTTCTCAATTGGGGGCAATTTTGTCCACCAGGGGACATCTGGAAACATCTGGTGACTTTTTTGGTTTTCATGACTGGGTATGCGTGGAGGGACTACTGGCATCTAGTGGGTAGAGGCCAGAGATGCTGCTAAACATCCCACAATGCATAGAGGACAGCCCCCTACAACAAAAAGTTATCCAGTCCAAAACGTCAACAGTGCCAAGGGTAAGAAACCCTAATGTAATATATTATCTCTAAATCATTTATTATACATATTCGCCTGTGTTTCCAGACTTTATGGCCACCTGTAATGAGTTCATCATTAGGCATTTTCAAGCAAAAGCTGTAAGACTTTTGCTTGGAATCTCTGTAAGGGAAAAAAATGCTATGCCTGTTTAGTTTGTCAAGCTTCCCTGGCATTAGCACTGTGTTAGGCATATTTGCTATCTGACTATTAACATGTCAAGTTAATAAGGGGGGGAGATTTACCCTAACATTTTCTTATTCTAAAAAATCATTTCATGTTAAATTTGCTAATTATTTTCTCTGATGAAAATATCAGCCAAAAAGCTGTCCTTTACCCATTATGTACAAATACATACACCAAGATTTCATATACATATATAAATATATAAACACCTTGCCAGGCACAGTGGCTCACGCCTGTAATCCTGGCTCTCTGGGAGGCCGAGGCGGGTGGATTGTTTGAGCTCAGGAGTTCGAGGCCAGCCTGAGCAAGAGCGAGACCCCGTCTCTACTAAAATTAGAAAGAAATTAATCGGACAACTAAAAATACATAGAAAAAATTAGCCGGGCATGGTGGCACGTGCCTGTAGTCCCAGCTACTCAGGAAGCTGAGGCAGGAGGATCACTTGAGCCCAGGAGTTTGAGGTTGCTGTGAGCTAGGATGATGCCACGGCACTCTAGCCCGGGCAACACGGTGAGACTCTGTCTCAAAAAAAAAAAAATATATAAACACCTTAAGAATGATTTTGAAAATTAAATGTATATTGATACTTTCAGAGAATAATTAGAAATAAAAACTAAATTCTTATCACCGGAGTCCTTGGGGCAAAAGAGGAGATCCTCTCTTATTATAGCTTTTATGTAGTATAATATGTAGCTCTTAGAATCAGCTACTAAGTAGGTCTAAGAAGTAAAATAACTTCTAAATGTAGAGAATATCTTTAGACTACCAATTAGATTTTGTCTTTGTTCAAAAGAATAATTTAGATTCATTTTCTTTCAGTTCACATGCATAGAAAATTATAAACAGCTGGTAAACTGGATACTGAAGTTAAAATGGAAGTGAATATTAACCTTCCACCAATTCCTATTACTGTAGGCCATTAATGTTCTACCAGAAAAGGTAGTGAACTTAAAACAAAAAGTCAAATGAAGTTTTAATTTCCCAGAAGACAGATCATTCTAGAATGAATAAATAGGTTGAGATAATTTTTAAACAATTTATTTCTAGTAATTTTCTAAATTTTTTAAAATGGTATCTAGTTAAATAACATTTAAATAGCTATTATTTATGTTTACCTCCAACTAACTTATACCTATATTGAAATTTTTTTCAACTTTTTAAGAAATTAAGTACTTGGCATTATAAAAAGTCAACTAAACCATAACTTTGCATTTTAAAGCGTATTTAATAAAATATCATTGTCATGATCGTTTGGCTATAATTTTTTAGGCTAAATAATCCCAAAATATATGATATAGAAAGCTTCTCTATCTGAACATCTAAAACAGTGGTCCCCGACCTTTTTGGCACCAGGGACTGGTTTCGTGGAAGACAATTTTTCCACAGGGCGGGGCAAAGACAATATGTGTAACCTAAACATTTACACTCCTATGGTATGTTGAAATAAAAAATTAAAAAAAAAATTTTTCCACAGGGTATGTGGGGGGACGTGGAGCTCAGGCAGTGATGCAAGCAATGGGGAGCAGCTGCAGCGACTGTAAATACAGATGATGCTTCGACAGCTCACCCACCGCTCACCTCCTACTGTGTGGCCCAGTTCCTAAGTTTCATGGGAGACAATTTTTCCATGGACTGGGGATGGGGGTTGTGGGAGAAGGTGGGGGTGGAGCAGGCCTCAGGCAGTGATGTGCAGTCAGGTTCCCAACAGGCCACGGACCAGTACCGGGCCACAGCCCAGGGATTGGGGGTTGGGGACCACAGATCTAAAACAATCCTTGGAAACAATTACTGACAACTGAATAAGAGTGAACCACAACTGTATGAAACCAAAATATTTTATTGACTAAGGGAACTTGGAAAAAGGGAAGCATGCCAGGGAGAAAGCTTTTTAAATTATCTCCTAAGTGTGAAATGACAATTTTAATAGATAAAACCAATAGGTGACATGCTGTATCTTCATTTGAAATGACAGGATGTGACTACAATGGTAACTATACACAGAAAAGTCAAAGAAACCAAGGACGTTTCTGAGGTAGTTACAATGGGTCATACTTACAGCCACAGAAGCCCACTGCCATGCAAAACAGTGACTTGGTTGGCATCTGATCATGTGAGTGTAAGAACAGAAAATAAGCAGCAGAAGACAAAACATCACCAACCAATGTCAAGAGTTGCCATGTATAATACTCTTGCTATACATAAATACCAAGAAATGACTTATACCATCTGATAATTATATGTTTAAGTTGATTCCATATGAGTTTTTAAATTCCACATAAAGAGTAATAATCTGTTAGAATACCTACTTTGAAAACAATCTTCTTTTATTAAGTTTAAACACAGTCGAACTTCATTATTTCAAAGTGCTATCATTTTTAAACACTCAAAGCATGCTTGCTGAAATATGAAATTTTTTTATTTTAATTAAAAATTCTAAATTTTATTCCTAATTTCCTATGTGTAATATTCAGCATCCAATGAGCTAAAATGTGCATTACCAGGAACATTCACTCTAACTCAGCAGTCAGCTTCCCTTACTCATCCCCAAAAGGTTAGAAGCTAATCAAAATATTTTTAGTCATAAGTTGAAGGAAAAAGAAACTTGAAGAAGGGAAAAAAAGATGACATTTATTAAGACTTTATCACCATTTTGTGAGAAAATTTCCCTAAGAAAAATAACTTCAACTCACTAAAACAGTAGAAAACAAACATTAATTAGTATTCAACAGTATTGCAATATACAACATGCTACAACATTTATAGGAAAGGAAGAATCCATTCAAATTCTCTAATCAAAGCAGCACGAATGGGATAAACACTAAAAACGCAATAGAAAGAAGGTGAGATTCAAAGTTCATGAGTTATCTTACCGGTGCCATTCGTATTGCTGGGTGCGCTCCGCAGCCTTGCACTGCTTTATGCAGTGTTTCACCAAACATATTTCGAAGTTCAACGGAGTGACAATATACGGCATCAATCTTAGGCCACCAATCCAATGCAGACTGAAGAAAAACAAAGACCATAAGGAAGAAAAAGTACAAAGTTATATGAGTTGCATGCTCTGGTTATCATTACAGTTTTGTTTTATTGTTTTGTTACAAACTTTCTAAGATCATGCAAACACACATAGTGATTTCTAAAGTCTTCAAATGGTGTCTAATTCAAACACTAACCCATACATATTAATGTATTTTAAAATATAATAATGAGCACGAGACAAATTGCCCACTTCAGAAGCATGTGCACATAAAAATGTCTTTTCTTACTGATAAGCTACTGAATTTGAAAAACAAAGTCTTTAGAGAGTTAATTCTATACCCAACCTTTTTCTTTTTTAAAGTTTAATGTTTTACACATTTCCGAAACACACGCATATATGGTATATATTTCCCCCAGATAAGAATGCTATTATCAAAGCTTTAAAAGAGATTAGTGGTTTCAACACAATATTGAAAGAATACGTGGGAAACCATTACTTATATGCTTACAAACAACAATGATAATTACAACACAAAATTAGTAAATGAGATATTAGTAAGTAAATCTATAATCTTAAATTGATATGTAATGAAGGCACAATAACATGGGAGACTAACAATCACCATAAACAAAGACAAACTAATCCTAGCTATTTTTATTTTATATAAATATTTTTCTATTTCAGTTTAGCCTGTTTAGCTTTGATGTCTAGTTTTTAGTGTCTATTTTATTTGAAAGTGTCTAACTTTTACTTTAAAATGAATGAATTGACATATTACAAAAATTATGAAAATCACTAAATCTATAAAGTTTGTCTATTAACATAAAAATAAATGGATGAATTTTCACTACATATGTAGAGTATCCATGATACAGAACTTAAAATATAGGTTTCCAATTTATAATATTCTTGCTATAGGAAACATCTGGAAGAACGATAATATATTCAAATAGTAGATAAGGGGGATTTATTAGCTACACATTCCATTCCCAGATTCCTTCTTATTCAAAACTAAGTCTCAACATTTAATTTCTTCATTCATGATTCTCAGGATATTTTGAGTAGCATCAAGTTATATTATCGTAACCAAAACTGTGGATTACGAACTCTATTTATTGGATAGTAAAATACAAAAACAATTGATGATACACAATTTGAATACTGAATTCCACTCCGGAAGGGATCCCAAAGCTGTAAGGAAAGAAATACTTTTTTTTTTTTTGGACAATATAGGTATTTATGCTTTTCCCTCAACTCTTTATTTAAGCTAATTACTATAAATGATCAATTTTTAGTTTGATTATATAATGGATTCCACAAACTTTGAGCAATTTGATCATCTGACCTGCCCAAAGCAATGAATGCAAACTTGATTTCCTTATATTTACTAAATTATACAGCTTGTATTCATCAGGTTAAAGTAACAAAAAGCTAAATAATCACAAAGTGCACTGAGGGAAGGGTCCTCCTCACTCTACAGACTCTATAAAATCTTGTCAGAAACTGATAAAGAAAAATGCATCCCATAAAATACCCTATCCAAATTACTCTGTCATTTCTGATAGCTCTTGAAACTCTATCATGGTACCAGGTATATCATATAAATTAACTTTTAGGCTTCAGATTTAGTGATTTTCATAATTTTTATTTTTCATAACATATTAATTCATTCATCTTAAAGTCAAAGATACATTTTCAAAGAGGTACTAAAAATAGACATCGAGTAGTTAGTAAAAAAATTTAGTATTTTGAGCAGTTACTAAGTATGTTCCTTCTGAAAACCAGTCAATTAAAGTATACTTATTCTTTATTTCCTTGAAAATACTAAGTTTATTGCCAAGCAAAGATACTTCTATGAGCAAATTATGTGGCAATTCCTCAAGATATTAAATAATTTTCAAATGCCTTGGAAATAATTTTTTCAACTACAACCTCTCAGGAGAAAGAGTTCCTGCCATTCTCAATATGTAAGCTATCTATAAGTAAATTATAATAAATTGCCATAGAGAAAAAACAGAAATAAAGTACTATACAAGCTACAGCATGTGCCAGTGATGGTTAAGATAACTGGTTCATATGTGTATATTACTTTTTTAATTTCCAAATTACATACCTAATTTAACCTAAGTAAGCCTATGAAGATTAAGTATATAACATAGATCTTATAACTATAATTCAACTCATGGCACATCATAATAAAAAAGGTGACAGTATAAGTATCATTTTTAGAAACTGCTAAAAACTTTCATTAAATAAAATTCAAATAGTGGATATACTTTAAGAATTCCTGAGAAAAAACAGTAGAATATTTTAAACACAGTACTTATGAACTGAGTATGGTATGTTTCACAAAAGTAAAGTAAAACTCCAAACACCATTACTACTTCTACATAAACCTTCAAAAACACATCAGTAAAACTCTTCTATTATTTCAGAATGTGATAATTGTTTTAAATATGTGAACTGGCTAAAGAACCCTGGGGGAAGAGACCTTATGAAGTTCAGTGAACCAACAATCATTTAAAAAGGAATCTTGGCCGGGCATGGTGGCTCACGCCTGTAGTCCCAGCTACTCGGGGGGCTGAGGCAAGAGGATCGCTTGAGCTCAGTAGTTTGAGGTTGCTATGAGCTAGGCTGACGCCACGGCACTCACTCTAGCCCGAGCAACGGAGTGAGACTCTGTCTCAAAAAAAAAATAAAAA
>NW_012148408.1:1911176-1917958 GCF_000956105.1 Propithecus coquereli | reverse complement strand
ATATATATAGAAAAAATTAGCCGGGCATGGTGGCACATGTCTGTAGTCCCAGCTACTTGGAGGGGCTGAGGCAGGAGGATCGCTTGAGCCCAGTAGTTTGAGGTTGCTGTGAGCTAGGCTGGCGCCACGGCACTCTAGCCCGGGCAACAGAGCCAGACTCTGTCTCAAAAAAAAAAAAAAAGGAATCTTACTCTACAAATGAATTTAAGATCAGGAGTCCAAATATCTTAGAAAAATTTCATATGATTTCAAGACATAAAATATTCCCATAACAAATATCTTCAGCGAGGTTCTGTAACAGTCAATCTCATAAATCTGCATATTTACTTTATAAATAGTCCTTTTCAGTCAGAAAATACTTCGGATTCATTATCTATTAACCTCAAACCAAAGGGGTGAAAAAACAAAAAACCCTAACAAGAAACACCTTACCAAGCAATCTATAATGACAAAGTACATTATCTAAGGCATAACTTTAAAAGACGCTTTGAACTAATATTTAGGTTTCTTTTCAAGCTATTTCACTGAAAGGTTACTGATGCTTACTATTTAAAAATCAGTCAATATAGATTTTTCTTTATAAAAACCAATTGTCATATTGACTTGACCTCTGAAACAGACACACTCCACCCTTCGCACATGCAGTACTCATTGGAGAAGAGGAGGATGCACAACCACTTGCACCAGGTACACTGAGGCATGCATGAAGTACCAACTCCAGGCATGCTTGAAACCCAGAAAGGAGCAGCTCAGCCACTTACAGCAGTGCCAAGTCCATGCTTGAAAGTGCTCTATATATTCAATTGTAGACAAAAATATTTCACAATTAAAGTAACTAGCCACAAACTATCAAAAAGTATACACTTTGGTTTATTAAATACAAATTTTAAGCATTTATGAAAAACTACCCAATCTAATAAATGGAATATTTTTACTATTATAAGCCAAAGGCAAAACAAGTAATAATATCTTATTTCAGAATTACACATAAACCTGAGGGAGAAAAAAAATCATTTTTTTTAAGATGGCCTTGAAAGTAAACCTTGAAAGTACAATGTCCTGGCTTATTATGTTGGCAAAAGTACAGTAATTTTTAAAAAAATTTTTAATACAAACATATCTTATCTACAATCAGATTCATTAAACTTTCCCTTTGGGAACAAGGAGAATTAAATGTTACTTCTATCTATATTTTAACTCAGTGATACTCAACTGAGGGAGGCATCATTCTTTCAGGCATTTTATTTATTTATTTATTTATAATTTCGATTGATTTACAGAGTACAAGTTTGTTGGTTTTTTTTTTTTGTTACATGAATGAATTGTATAATGCTGAAATCAGGGCTTTCAGTGTATCTGTCACCCAAATAGTGCACATTGTACCTGATAGGTAGATTTTTAGCTGTTCATAGTGATTGGTGGTGGAGGGATGTGGCAAAACTGGCATTTAATAAAATCATGTCCAGAGATGCTAAATATCCTGCAATGTATTAATATAAGGCAGTCCTGCACAACAAAGAACTGTCCTCAAAAATGCTACTAACACCCTGTTGAGAAAAACTAAATGTTTCACTGAATAGCTTTATCAATAGTTATTGTTCACCTGCAGAAAAGGATAAAAGAAAATATGGGCAGCATTTTTTTATTTCAATACATCCAAGGCAAATGAGGGTGGGGGGGTTATTTGCAACTCATCAGAGATGGTCTTAAATAGAATTTGATTAAAAACAGAACAATATACTAAGTTATCAATGATTAACACTCCTTTTATGGGAGGAAAACAGGAAAACGTTATCCAATTTACATATAATTGTAAATATCTATCAATGAATAAACATGGAACTACAGAAAATAACACCTGAGAACCTTCAAAACATGATTGTTCATAATTAGAAGAACAGAATTTTAAAAACCCACAGTCCAAATCTGGTAAGGTTTTGCTATCTCTCCATTAAGGTATCCACATCAGAGTTGAAGGTTTTGCAAGTACCTTTTAATGAGTTAACTTATTCTGTCTGATAAGCTTTTGTATCTTGTGAATACCTCTTTTTAAGTGTGTTAATATTTCATTTTGTTTTAAGAGGACTAAAAAGTACCAATATGGTTTCATCACTCTGTAAATGTGCCAGGCTGGACTACAACATAACTACTATTACTTTTAACTTACATGGCACGGTGACAAGTTAATGTAGCAAATGTTGTGAAAGGACTAACAGTATTCAAATAATATATGAAGAGCTTTAAGGTGAAAATATTAAATTCTATTTTCAGTGGCATTATTCTCAAAGGTGTCTGATCTAAATAAAATATTTTAGGCTTAGTCTTTCTAAAGGATCTTATTTAACTCCATCTTCCTCAGTAAGGTCCCTCAAGTCAAGATTGAATATGAAAAATACAAATGTGTATCAGTTACTAGATATAACCACCTAGGAGAAATCTTCCTATAACATACATCTAAGTTCAGAACCTTTTTAAATTGAGCATCTTTCTTAAAAAGAAAAAAAAATACACAAAGAAAGAAAAAAAAAATTTTTAGTAATTTAGCAATACCTTTTGGACTTACATTGGTGATGATTCGATGGAGTGAATTTACCAGCACATAGTGAAATGTAGAAGGTGAATTCTGAGCCAGGCAGATCTATAGAGCAAGAAAAAAACTAGATTATTTCTATGAGAAAAATATTCATTTAACACAAAGACAAAAAGAACAGCAAAGTTTTTAAAATACAGGATTTTTAAGGTCTTAAAATTAACATCAATATATAATATTGAGAAATACTGATAAAAGTGAACCTATTCATCTCTCTTGTCTTTTCACATTTATAAAGGATAACATCATCAGTAAACATAGTGGGATAAAAATCAATGTTCTCACCTTAAAATGTTGGTTGTTGTGAGGGCTTATACGAAAGCAAGAAACAAGGCAGTCAATCATTAGATCCACATCTGCAGGCTGACTACCTCTTGAGAATGGTTTACTTGGATTAAAAAGTAGGTTCTATAAAATCCCAATAGAAAATGAAAGCTTTAATTAGCCATGTAGCATTTCTTTACTAATATGTAGTAACATCAACAAATTACCTACTTAGATGGCAGTAACAGTTGCCAGAAAAGGCACAAAGCACTAATATTGTAGTTCATCAGTCTCACATAATTCTTCCTATACTACACATGATTCCTTTCAGGCCCTAATTTCCATATTATTTTAAACCCTCTGTATATTTATGCTAATTTAAGAAAAGTGGCTAATTCTGTGTTTTCTACATATTCTCAGTCCATTTAGGCTGATGAACATAGTAATAACAAAAGCAGGTCCTATGAACTTACTATCTATCAAAGAAGACTCAGAACTTAGTATTAGCAATGATCTTTGACATAATATACTAGAACATTACTTTTCTTTTAATTTTTTTAAAGTTTATAGTAGAGAAATAATAAGCATATTACCTTAAGATCAACCACCATGGACTGAACTAGTAGGAAAATGACAGAGTTATCTTCCCAATTGATGTAAGTACTTGCTTTACACAGTTTGACACAGGCAATTGCAGCACTTTCTGTCAGCTGCCTACTTCCTCCATGGCCAGCAAGTGCTTTTCGCAGACTGTCCAGAAACAACTTCTAGAGAATTCAAATATAGCAATTGGATAATATATGAAGTTTCTTCTATTTCAGATTTATCTAATATAATAGCAAATTAACAGCCTCTAAAACTCATACTATAAAGAATAAGTAATGTATACTTGTGGTTTTCAATTTCATAATTTAAGTACATTAACACCATTTAAATGTTTCTCAAATCCAAAAAATCAGAATCTGTCCTCCACTTGCCTTAGTGAATTATTAAAGGAATATAAGAAGCAGTCCTTCCCAAACAAGATTGCTGACCTCTCAACTTTGAATTCAGTTAATCATATCCTCTTTTTGATATTATCTTTAAAGTCTAAATATTACACCATCTTGGCTATGGTCTATGTCAAACTGGTCCACCCTTTTCTAACACTCCAGGCTTTATTCAACTTTCAGCCTTCTAAATAAAGATACACTCAAGGCTGTTTTGTTGCTCTAAATCCTGTTTCTCAAAAAAATTGCCTATTCTTATGATTTTGACCCCCCCTTTACAGCTCACTAACAAATTTCTTCCCTTGGCTTTTCCACTAAATGAAAATCTCACATCTCCACCTACATGTATTCTCAAATGTAACATGTCAAAAGCTAACTAAACTCACCCAAAACCAGCAGAGTACACATTCTTCTCAAGTGTACATAGAACATTCTCTAAAAACAACCATATGTGAGGCCACAAAAAAAGTCTTAATGCCTTTAAAGAAACCAAAATTATACAAAGTATCTTTTCTGGTTGTAACAGAATGAAATGTAAAATCAAATGCACATGGAAACCCAGAAAATTCACAAATATGTGAAAAATTAAACAACACAATATTAAATAACCAATAGATCAAAGAAAATCACAAAGGAAATTAGAAAATATCTTAAGATAAATGAAAATACAAAAACTTATGCGATGCAACAAAAGCAGCAGGAAGAGGAAAATTTATAGCTATAAACACTTACTTTAAAAAATAAGAAAGTTCTCTACTTGAGCTTTCCCGAGTACAAGAAAAAAAATAATAAAAATGAAAGTTCTCAAATCAATAACCTAACTGTATACACCAAAGAACTAAAAAAAGAAGGACAAACTAGCAGAAGGAAGCTAGCAGAAGGAAGGAAATAATAAAGATTAGAGCAAAGATAAACAAAGAAGAAAAACAACAGAGAAAAATCAACAAAACCAGACAGTGATTCTTTGAAAAGGTCAACAAAATTAACAAAACTTTAACTAGACTGATGAACAACAACAACAAAAAAAAAAAAGTGAGAGGATTCAAATTACTCAAGTCAGAAATAAAAATAGTGACATTACTACTGATTTTATAAAAATAAAGAGCGTAAGACAATACTATGAAAAATTATATGCCAATAAATTGGATAACCTGGACAAAAAGGATAAAGTCCTACAAAAATACAATGTACTAAAACTGACTCATCAAGAAATAGAAAATCCTAGAACTACAACTAGTACAGAGATTAGATCAGTAATGAAAAACCTCCAAAGAAAAGCCCAGGACCAGGATGGCTTCACTGGCGAATTCTACCAAACATTTAAAGAAGAATTACCAACAATCCTCGTCAAGACTTTCAAAAATAAAAGAGAAGGGAACTTACCTAACTTGTTCTATGAAGCTAGCTAGCATTACCCTGATACCAAAGCCAGACAAAGGCACTATAACAAAACTATAGACCAATATCCCTTAGGAATACTGACGAAAAAATCCTCAACAAAAGACAGCAAACCAAATTCAGCAGCATATTAAAAGGATTATACATAGTGACAGTGGGACTTACTCCAGGAGCACAAAATGGTTCGTCAACAACAAAAAAATCAATGTAATACACATTAACAGGAAGATGGAAAAACCCCACATGATTATCTCAATTGATGCAGAAAAAACATGTGACAAAATTCAACACCCTTTTATGATAAAAACATTCAAACTAGGAATAGAAAGAAATTTCCTTAAACATGATAAAGGCCATACAGTAAAAACCAACAGCTAACAAGATACTCAATGATGAAAGACTAAGAGCTTTTCCCCTAAAATTAGGAACAGAATAAGGACACCCACTTTTGTCACTTCTATTCAATACAGTACTGGAAGTTTTAGACAGAGCAATTAGGCAAGAAAAAGAAATAAGATCATCCAAATTAGAAAGAAAGAAGTGAAATAATTATCTGTTCACAGATGACATGATCACATATGTAGAAATAGCTAAAGATTATACACACACCAAAAAAACTGTGAGAATAAACAAATTCAGCAAAGTTGCAGAACACAAAAATCAACACATAAAAATCGGCTGGATATCCATAAACTAGCAATGAACAATTCAAAAAGAAAATTAAGAAAATAATTCCACTTATGATAGCACCAAAAACAAATAAAATATTTAGGAATTAAGGAGGTGAAAGACTTGTACAATAAAAACTACAAATCGCTGCTGAAAGAAATTAAAGAAAACATAAATAAATTGAAATACATTCTACATTCATGGATTGGAAGACTTAACATTGTTAAGGTAACAATACTACCGAAAGCAATCCACAGATTTAATGCAATCCCTATCAAAATCCCCAACAGCATGTTTCACAGAAATAGAAAAACTCATCCTAAAATTCATATGGAATCTGAAGGGACCCTGGATAGCCAAAATTGAAAACGCCAATTTTGAAAAAGAACAAAGTTGAAGGACTCACATTGTCTTATTTCAAAACTTACTACAAAGCTACAATAATCAAAACAATCTGGTACTGGCATAAGGACAGATATATAGACCAATGTAACAGAAAGGACAGTCTAGAAAGAAACTCTAGCACATATGGCCAAACAATTTTTTACAAGACCATTCAATGGAGAAAGGATAGTCTTTTCAACAAATGATTTTAGCACAACTGAATGTCCACATGAGAGAATGAAGTTGGAACCTTCCCTTTCACCATATACAAAAATTAATTCAAAGTAGATCAAAGACCTAACTTAACAGCTAAAACTATAAAACTCCTAGAAGAAAATATAAGGGAAAATCTTTACAACACTGGATTTGACAATGATTTCTTGAATATGATAGCAAAAAAGCACAGGCAACAAAAGAAAAATAGATAAATTGGACTTCATCAAAATTAAAAACTTTTGTGTAGAAAAGGACACTGCCAATAAGGTGAA
>NW_012148408.1:1867954-1910866 GCF_000956105.1 Propithecus coquereli | reverse complement strand
TAGATATTATATACAACTCTGGTGCTGATAAAACTGAAAAATATATTTCCTAGCAAAGAACAAACTATCAAAGTGACTTTTAAAAAGACAGAAATTCTTCAAAAAATTAAAAAATAGAATTAGCATATGATCCTATGAATCCATATAATTCTACTTTTGGATATATATCTAAAAGAACTGAAAGCAGAGTCTCGAAGTTATTTGTACACCTATGTGCATAACACCTTTACTCACAACAGCCAGAAAGTGGAAGCAACCCCAACATTCACTGGCAGATAAATTTGGATAAATAAAATGTTGGTATATACATATAACAGAATATTATTCAGCCTTAAAAAGGAAGAAAATTCTGACATGCTACAACATGAATGAACTTTGAGGACATTATGCTAAGTGAAATAAGCCAGTCACAAAAAGACAAATACTGTATGATTTCACTTATAGGAGGTACCCAGAATAGTCAAATCTATAGAGACAGAAAGCAGAAGGGTGGTTGTCAGGAGTTACGGGTAGGGGAGAGTAGGGACTTGTTTAATGGGTATAGTTTTAGTTTTGCAAGATAAAAAAATTTTGGAGATTGGTTGCACAACAATGTGAATTATACTTAGCACTACTAAACTGTACACTTAAAAATGGTTAAGATGGTAAATTTTATGTTATGTATGTTTTACCACAATCAAAAATTTTAAAGGGAAACAGAAAAACTACGTAGATCCATAAGCATAAAACAGCTTTAAAAGGGGATCAATGAGTTATTTTAAACAGACAATAGATACAGAGGCTAGTTCTAGAAACATCCATAAGAAACCAGTACTTGTACCAGTAGTAGCACTTGACTCAGGAGGAAAAGGACAAACTGAAAGTTGGGAGTAAGCAGGAGTCTTACTTTACCACTGAATGCCCTTCCTAACGTACATTGAAAATTTCTATTATGTCAACTTACTACATTACCATTAATGATAACAAGCAAATGTCAAAGGAAAATTTAAGAGCTTCAAATCCTGATGATTTCATAAATGATTTCTAACTAATCAGATAATTTTTATTATTTAAATTATTCCAGGCCATAGAAAAGACTGATAGCTCCCAAACTCATATTATCAATTTAGCGTAAATAGAACAACTAGTTACTTTCAACAGTGATAATGCAGATTATGTTAAACACATTTTCTAAGAACTGGAAAGCTAAAGCCCTAGAAGAAAATGTTTTATTAAGTAGCTACCCAATCCATTTGCCAATAGCCAACCAAATTTACTTTACACACACAAGAATTCAAAGTACAAATTTCTAAATGTAGTTTAGCTTCAAATTTAAAGTAAAAGTTTAACAGAAATTATCTGATTGGATATAACTGAGTTTTAAAACTATCAGAGTTCAGGCCCTTTCAGGGTTTTTTGGTTTGTTTATTATTCATTTCTAAAAAATTTTTTATGTATTTTTATTTTTTTAATTGACATAAAATAATTATACATATTTATGGGGTACATGGTGATGTTTTGATACATATAATGTATAGTAATCAGATCAGGAAAATTAGCATATCCATCATCTCAAACATTTATCATTTGTGTTGGGAATAGTTCAATAACCTCCTAGCTATTTGAAACTATATATTATTGTTAACGATAGTCATCCTACAGTGGTGTAAAACACTAGAACTTATTCCTATTATCTAGCTATAATTTTGTATCCTTTAACAAATCTCTCCCTATCTCCCCCTCCCCAACCTCTAGTATCCTCTGTTTTACTTTTTACTCCTGAGATCAACTTTTTTTTAGCTTTCATGTATGAGTGAGAATACATAGTATTTAATTTTCTGTTCCTGGCTTATTTCACTTAACCTAATGTCCTCCAGTTGCATCCATATTGCCACAAATAACAAGATTTCATTCTTTTTTATGGCTGAATAGATCTCATTGTATATATATGCATTTTCTTTATCCATTCATCTGTTGTTGGATACTTAGTTTGACTCTCTATCTTGGCTATTGTGAGTAGTGCTGCAATAAACACAGGGGTGCAGATTTCTCTTCGATATACTGATTTCTATTCCTTTGGATAAATGCCCAATAGTGGGATTGCTGGGTGATATGGTCGTTCTTTTTGCAGTTTTATGAGGAACCTCCATACTCTTCTCCATAGTGGCTGTACCAGTTTACATATGCACCAACAGTGTATAAGAATTCCCTTTTCTTTGCATCCTCACATTTGTCTTTTTGATGATAGCCATCCTAACTGGGGTAAGATGATAACTCAATGTGGTTTTGACCTGCATGTCCCTGAAAATTGATGTTGACCACTTTTTTATATATTTCTTGGCCATTTGTCTTATTTTGAGAAATATCTGTTCAGATCATTTGCCCATTTTGATTAGGTTACTTTCTGCTATTGAGATGCTTGAATTCCTTGTATATTTTGGATATTAATCCCTTGTTGGATAAATAGTTTGCAAATATTTTCTCCCCTTCTGTATGCTGTCGTTTCCACTCTGTTGATTGTTTCCTTTGCATTACTGTTAATTTTTTTAAAGAAAGTTACTTAAATGCTTGACAATAAGGGATTTTAAAACATGGTATATTCAAGCCAGGCGTGGTGGCCTGTGCCTGTAGTCCCAGTTACTCCAGAGGATCACCTGAGCTCAGAAGTTCAAGACCATCCTGGGCAACATAGTGAGACGCCATTTCTTAAAAAAATATATATGGCCGGGCGCGGTGGTTCAGTCCTGTAATCCTAGCTCTCTGCGAGACCGAGGTGGGTGGATTGTTTGAGCTCAGGAGTTCGAAACCAGCCTGAGCAAGAGCGAGATCCCGTCGCTACTAAAATTAGAAAGAAATTAATTGGACAACTAAAAATATATAGAAAAAATTAGCCAGGCATGGTGGCACATGCCTGTAGTCCCAGCTACTCAGGAGGCTGAGGCAGGAGGATCACTTGAGCCCAGGAGTCTGAGGTTGCTGTGAGCTAGGATGACGCCACGGCACTCTAGCCCGGGCAACACAGTGAGACTCTGTCTCAAAAAAAAAAAAAAATATATATATATATATATGATATATTGAATTTGGGAAACATCATATAGCACTTAAAGACAATGACCTAGATGAACAATGGTTCTCAAACTTTAGTATGCCTCACAATGACTTGGAGGACTTGCTGAAAACAGGTTGTTAGCTGTGGGTCCCTGCCTCCAGGGCTTCTGATTCAGCAGGCCTAGGTTAGGGACCTAAGAATTTGCCTCTCTAACAAATTTCCAGGTGATGCTGATGCTGCTGATCTAAATATCGCACTCTGAGAAACACTTAACTAAATATCTGTATCTATCTATTCACACCCCCCCAATAAAAATATAAAAGCTAGACTGGAAGAATACACCTCTGACCCCTGACAGTGGCTGTCCCTGGTGAAGAACAAGAAAGAATTAGTGAAATCAAAGGAAATTTGTAATTAACTGAGAATTTATGCAAATAGTACTTGTTCAATTTTTAAAACTATATATAAAAGAAAAAAAGATGAGCAATATATCAAAATGTTAATAGGATTATGAGAGATTGTTACATTCTTTGTACATTTCAAATATTTCTGCTAAAAAAAGATACTATATCCAAAAGAAACAATTAACTAGAAAAATATCTATATCAGGCTAAAAATAAAGGATTATTGCTCCTTATATACAAAAAGTTCCACAAATTAATGAGACTGGCAAGCAACCTAATAGAAAAAGAGGTGAAGGAAGTCAGCAGACACTTGCAAAAGAAAACATGCAAATGCCCAAGAAACATATCAAATGATCCTGAACCTTACTAATCGTTAAGGGGAATAAAAATTAAAATGAGATACTCTCTTCTCTATGAATATTCATTTGAGTATTTTAATTAATGCACTCATTTGGAAAATTAATGTTTGAGCCATTAATACTTTCTCTTTCTTTTATATCACTTATTAAATATGAATTATTTTCAATTAGCTTTATTGAGGTATAATTAACATATAATGAGCATCAGTAATTTCAAGTGTACAACTTGACGAACTCTGAGAAAGAACAGTCATGTAACTACAACTACAGTCATGACACAGAACATTTCCATCACCACAAGAAGTACCCTAATGGTCCTTTTCCAGTCAATTTCCTCCCCTAACTCCTAACCCTAGCATCCACTGATCTGCTTTCTGTCCCTGATTTTGTCTTCTCTAGAAGTTCTTTTTTTTTTTTTTTTTGAGACAGAGTCTCACTGTGTTGCCCGGGCTAGAGTGCCATGACGTCATCCTAGCTCACAGCAACCTCAAACTCTTGGGCTCAAGCAATCCTTCTGCCTCAGCCTCCCGAGTAGCTGGGACTACAGGCATGCGCCACCATGCCCGGCTAATTTTTTCTATATATTTTTAGTTGTCCGATTAATTTCTTTCTATTTTTAGTAGAGACGGGGTCTCGCTCTTGCTCAGGCTGGTTTCGAACTTCTGAGCTCAAACAATCTGCCCGCCTCGGCCTCCCAGAGTGCTAGGATTACAGGAGTGAGCCACTGCGCCTGGCCTAGAAGTTCTTTTAAAAGAAATCATATGTCATTTCCTGAGCCTGGCTTCATTTACTTCAAATAATGGTTTTGAGATTCACCCATGTTGCTCAGTCACTAGTTCCTTTTTACTGCTGAGGAGTATTCTCAAGGTACCACAGTTGGTTTATTCATTCACCAGCTGATGGACATTTGGGCTGTTTTCAAATTTAGGCTATATGACTAAAGGCGTTAGGAGCACTGGAGGATAAATATTTGAGTAAATAAGTATGTGCCTTTGATATTTTATTTTCATATTACAGGTGTATAACATAATCTTCATTTTTGCCATGATTGTAACTTGCTTTCAACATTTATATCTGTGGAATTACATTCACAGATATAAATGCTAAAATCTATCTATCTATTTCTCTATATATATATTCTTGTTCCTAATTTTATATTGCTAGCATTCTATGCTTGAAAATTTATACATAATTGTAATGTTAGTATCTATTGTTTGATTCCATTTAGAATGACGTCGTTTACCAGCTTTACTGAGGTACGATTGAAAAATAAAAATTGTATATATTTAAGGTGTACAACATGATGTTTTTGATATACATATATATTATAAATGATTACCACAATCAAGGTAATTAACATATCCATCACCTCACATAGTTTACCTTTTGGGGGGGGTAGTAAGAACACTTTAGATAAGATACTGTCTTACCTCATTAGTGTGGCAAAAATTAAAAAGACGTAAAAACAGGTAGTCCTAATGAGAATGCAGGAAAATAGGCAATCTAATTTAGTGTTGGTGAAAATGTGACCTCCTACAATTATTGGGGAATGTAAATCTAGTAATAACTATTAAAAATTCTAAATACAAATGTCCTTGACACAGAAATTCCAGTTGGGGATTCTAGTTTATAAAATTAGGAGCATCAGATAAGAATATATGAACAAAGATATTTACTTAAGGATTAACTATAATGTAAAAAAACTGAAAACATCTGAATAAATCCATTCACAGTGAAATGGTTCAGTTAACAAAGCTCATTAGTGTAATATAGAATATTACCCAAAACTAAAAGGAATGTGTTAGATCTCTATTAACTATTTTGAGGAACAATCAGAATATATTCGTAGGCAAAGAAAGCAAGATGTAGAGTAAAATGTGTAAAATGATTTCAGTTTAAAATATAACAACCATCACCTGTACCAATGTGTATTTTCATTTGAATATTTGTATGAGCAAGTAGATATGAATAGAAGGATACACACCAGCCATTAACACTGGTTAGTTCAGAGGGAATGTGACTAGAAAAGAGTGAGAATACATAAAAAATGCATACATTTTTATAAATCCAGAAAGATTTAAAGATCTAAATTTTTAACCCAGAAAAATACCAGAGAAAAACAGAAAAGCGTACTTCAAAAATCTTGGGGCATGCCAGACAAGAAAGTCATATATTGTACGATTCCATTTATATGAAATATCCAGTCTAGAATAAACAAATCCATAAAGACAAAGAGTAGTTAGTGATTGCCAAGGGATACGAGGAGAGGGAAACGGAGTGACTTACTAATGGATATGGGGTTTCTTTTTGGGAAAATGAAAATGTTCTGGAATTAGTGGTGACAACTGCACAACTTTGTGAATATACTAAAAACCACTGAAACATACACTTTAAAAGGGTGAATTTTATGGTACATGAATAAAATGAATGAATAAAATCTTGGGGAAGGGAGGTCTTATCAAAAAAGCTAGGAGACAAAAAAGAACAAGACTAAGTTGATTACACCCAAATTTTAAACATCTATATAGCAAAAAGATCTCATAACTAAAGTTTAAAAAGAGAAATCAAGTAAAAATACACACACATATCCCCCACAAATCAACAAAAGACAAATAATTCAATGGAAAAATTAGCAATTCACTAAAGATATACAAATGACCAACAAACATTTAAAAAGATATAGTTGTGGTAGCTGTTTACCTATTTCTATTTTTCCAATAAACAAACAAACAAAAATAGGTACTATTTTAAAGGGCTCCAAAACAATCTAACATGAAAAATCGTTCCTCATAATGGAAAGTTAGGATATAGACCTAAGTGGAGTATCATAGAATCACAGACTCTCAAAGATTACCTATTTCATTTATTTACCCTTTAATGCATAAATTCCCTTTCCAATATTTCTACAAAGTATTGAATCATTCAGCTGATTTTGAACATCTCCATCTACAGGCAAATCACACAGGAGCTCATTTCATGTTTAGTCAACCAAGGGTATTTCTCCCAAATCAGCAAAAAAAGAAAAAATGTATTTGTAAAACAAAGTGCATCCTGAAATTTAAACAAAACAGTAAGATTAACACTCAGCTCTTGGTTTTAAAAAATTATAAGAGCCTCTTAGAATTACCAGTTGTTACAATGCCAATTTCACTACAGATGGTACATCTGTAGCCTACCTTCCTAGTAAAATCCTGTGAAAATTGTTCTAAAACACCTAAAATGAGTTACCAGATAATTTCAGCAGCACCAAGTGGACACACACCTAAGTACACACAAGTAACACACTATAAAAGTGTTGAAATTTAGTAGTACAACCCTTGCAGTGAATTTTAGAGAAACTGTGTTTAACATTAAGAGGGATCATTTAGTCTTCTCTGATAAAAGAATGAAACTAAGGGATCATTTTAAATCTTTGATCATTATGTGGTATTATTTATCCCTCCTCCAAATAAAATTATGTATGTCTCTGCTAAGGCCAGCAAACAGAGTCCTAAAATGATTATAATTCAAATGATCCCCTGAAATAGTTTGCTTAAAGAATGATGAACCTAAACTAATACACACTTTAAATAAAATAAACTGTTTCACTGGACAAAATGGAAATAATTTTGCCCTTCTCACCTTATTCATGTTGTTTTCATCAACCACATCCTTGGATATATCCTGGATTATTTCTGGACACAAGACAAGGAGAATGATTTGTAGTGGCCAAACTGCCGCTTTACGTTTGGTGCTTTCAGCAAAACCATCCACCAAGTCAAATAGTTTTTCTGCACACTCTACATGAAAAATATATTAAATGACGTTATTAGATGAGAAAAAAATTTCTAGGATCAAATTAAAAGCTGGCACTATCCGAAAACCCAAAAAGGCCACACTTTTAAAAGATAAATTTGGAAGTTCACCTCAACAACTACACAAATCCATTCAGGTAAGTAGACAAGGAATGCTATGTTGTCTATGTGTTAGAAGAGCTATCTTGATCCACTCTGAAAAAGTACACACTTTAGAATGGCTGATCCCGTGTTTAGTCTGAATGTGCAGGGCATTATACAAAGTGTGATGTACCCAAGCAACAAAGACTGGACAGCTTCCCAAAGAGAATTACCGAAGTTCTCCAGGGGACTGTTCTCTACCATGCAGTTGTGTCCTCAGAATTCTTACATCATAGCTAAGAATATTACTACTTTATACACATTTCCCTAAATATAAAATAAAGCCTTAGAGGACAAAAACATGCTTCTCTACAATAAAAAAGCAAATATCTAATTACAACTCTAAAGATAGAGCTTCTATTAAACTTCTTTCTATTTGCTCAAAGGAAAGGAAGAGGGTTGAGGAGTAATTGAGAAATATGAGAAAAAAATAATATCTCCTATTTGACATCAGTTGACAATAGAAAGTGTAAATGTACCTTTATGACAAAAATAACTTACAAAGTGATAAGTTTTTACCTCATAAGCAAGAGTTTAAAAGACAAAATATCAATCTCATCCTTACCAGCCATATCAGTCTGTGGAATCTGGTATAGCTTTGTAAATTCATCTGGATAATTTTCTACCCAGTTCCAAAATGCCTACAAATAACAAAACATGTGTCTTTATATGAAGGCAGTGACCTTTTCTTAATACAGTAGATAAAATGTCACAAATTCCTAATTTCCCTCATAAGAATATTACATTTTTCCTAAAACTTAATGTGAAATTATCACTTGTCATAATTATTTGATTCAAAATACTAATAAAGACAGCAAAATTTATAACCAAAACTAAAATTTTAGTACCAAAAAGGTTGTAACTTACCTTTTCTAGGCTATTTATAACTGCTAACTGTGCAATCTTCTTTAGGGCTTTAAATTTAAATGCTGTTTCTGGGAAAAAAAAAAATTTAATTAACTCTAATTAGTTAACACAAATATAGCCCAGAGCTACTAGCAAAAATAACTTTCCTTTCATGTTACTTTCATTCCAATATTATTTGTAAGCAATGAAAAGGTAAAGACAAAATTAATATAAAGACAAAACTCACTAGTTATGTCTGCTAGAGATAAAATTCAATAAAATACAAATATGCCTTGAACTTCCAAGTTTGTAAGTTTTTTCCTTTTTTTTTTTTTCTTTGAGACAGGGCTCTGTTGCCCAGACTGGAGTGTGGTGGCATGATCATAGCTCATTGAAGCCTCTAATTCCTGGGACTCAGGCGATCCTCCTGCCTCAGCCTCCCGAGCAGCTGGGATCACAGGCTCGCTTCACCCCAACTGGCTAATATTTTTTAAAATTTTTTGTAGAGACAGGGTCTCACTATGTTGCCCAGGCTGAGTCTCGAACTCCTGACTTCAAGCGATCCTCCTGCCTCAGCCTCCCAAAGTGCTGGTATTACAGGCATGAGCCACCAAGCCTGGCCCTTTGTTTTTAATGATAACTTACTTTTCCAAAAAAGTATAAAACACATAGTCATTGTAGAAAATTCAAAAAATACACAATAGTCTAAGGGAAATTTAAAACATCACCCAGGATTCTACCATTCAGAGACAATCACAATTAACATTTGGTGAATTTTTTTCCTTCCCTTTTCCTATGCATGTATAAGAAAAACATATTTAACATAAATGAGGTAATATGTTATTGCAAACCTGTTCTTTTCACTTTACATAGCATACTCATTTTTCTCTACATCTTTAAAAATTCTTCATACATATTTCTTGATGGCTCTACATACAAAATGATAGTATCTATTACTTGAACAATTACAACATACCATGTATTTTCAGTAAATCCAATTATTTCAAAATCTTAATACTTTCAACTGACTGAACTGGGCTACAAAGCCATAGTCTTTTCAGTATGCTTTGATGCCTCTGAATAGTTAAGTCTCTATATTAAGTCACTGGTTATTTAGATGTTTTCCAGTTGTAACATTTAAATAATTTCCAATATTTCACTATTATAAATAACTTTAGTAAATACTTTTATATCCAAATTTTTTTACACATTACTGATTATTTCTTTAAGGTAAGTAAAGATCAAGAAATGGAAGTGTCTGGTCAAAAAGATGAATATCTTTTAAAGCCTTTGATAAAGATTATAAAGCTGTTTCTCAGAAGGGTTAGGCCACATGCCGTTCCCACCAAGCAGCATATAAACATCCTTGTCGTTGTTAAGCAGGTTCATTTTCTTCATTTTGCTAATTTGATTGTTCAAAATAGTAGACTGAATTTTTAATGCAAGTAACACTAAACAATTTCTATATAAATATACATTAGGTATTTTAATTTCTTCTTCTAAATGTATTGTCCACATCTAGAAAGAGATTTATATTTGGAAAAGATGACCCCTCTATAAACTATTTTACTGATAGTCCCTTGGCAAAGAACTCTTCCTATAGGCTTTTAACAAAGGGATACAGATTTTTATCACATTTATATAAATATCCTCCTAAGATAGGGATAAGTCCTTGAGTAATAAAAGTCATTATCTAAAGAATCCTTTAATTGCGATTTTTTTTCTGGACTTGCAAATAAGTAACTTACTCTCCAAATTAGTTTTTTAAAGCATCCCTTGGATTTTCTTTATTCTCACTGTCCTTTGATTTCTAAGTAATGGCATTACACTTCACAGTGCTCTGTAGTCTTTTTCCCTTCCTATGTTCATCAACTTTACCTTTATAACTTTTTTAATGTGTTATATACAGTAATCTATTCTCAATTCCAATGTATATATCTTTCACTATGTCAGTTCTACAAGTTTCTGGCTGGATACCCCATGGATAATTCAAACTCTCAGTAGATCTAAAACTGAATTCATCATTTTCTTGACCACCCCATTCACTGCCATAAACCCTTCCTTCCCTTTTCTGCTTTAACCAGCTTGTTCTGTAATATTTGGTGATACTTCTCTAACCTCATATCTGCACTGATTACCAAATGCTATGTATTCTACTTCTTAAATACCTATCATACTGGTCTCTATCCTACCCCACTCCATATGAATCCCCACTACTCATTATTCCTCACTAACATTACTACACAACCAAGTTCCAGAAGTTCATGTAACCCTCTATCAAGCCATCCTGCAAATTTCAAGCAAAGTGGTGTATCTAAAATAAAATACTGATCAAGGTATTTATCACCTTAAAGCCTTTCCATCACTTCCTATGGCCACTAAAATAAAGCCTCATAACTCATAAGCACAACAGTACAACAGTTAAATACTTTGCTTCTAGAGATGGCAGATATCAACTGAATCTTTACCTTCGCAATTACTAGCTCTGTGATTATGGAAATGTTACTTAAGCCTCAGTTTCCTCATTAATATATGGGATGATAATACCAGTATTGCTTCAGAGTGTTATCGCAAAGATTGATGAGAAAAGGCATGTAAACTGCACAGCACTATGCCTGGCACAAACTGAAAACTCAACAAATGTTACTATATTTTTATTAATATAATCTGATCTACTCTTGTGCCTTCATAGTTTGCTCATCTCCCAGCCACACGTAAATACATACTTCTTCTCTCATCTTATACTCATCCTATTTGAGTTTGTCATATTGTTTTGCAAATAATTTGATACTACATTTGTTTCATAAACCATGCCATGAGCACCTTAGGACAGACCCAATATTTTGTTAATTTTTGTAATTCCAGCACTTTGCATGGTTTCTTGCATATAGTTTCTCAACAAATGCTTGCTGAATTGAATTTAAAGCACATCACCACTTTCTCTACTCATTATAGAAAGTTTCCATTCCTTTTACCATTGTCACCTAGAGCCATCTTTTGCTGGTCTAATTAATATTAGCTTTATACCTTATATATTTATCAGTGTATACTCTAAATTTGTGTTCATGAGAGGGCTAAATTCAGTAGGGAAAAGTTACCTCAATATAAAAGAAAGCCATTTCCACATATTTAATTAGTTTCTCTTATTTGGGCATGGAGAACCATCTCAATTAATTATTATAGATTTGACACGTCTAAGAAAACTGTTGTTTTAAACAAACACCTATTCACAGGCAATTTAGATGAGATTTATTCCCCAAAATGTTACTAAACAGTTATTAAAAATCATAAAACTCGGCCAGGCGCGGTGGCTCATGCCTGTAATCCTAGCATTCTGGGAGGCCGAGGCAGGCGGATTCTTTGAGCTCAGGAGTTCGAAACCAGTCTGAGCAAGAGCGAGACCCCGTCTCTACTAAAAAATAGAAAGAAATTAATCAGACAACTAAAAATATATAGAAAAAATTAGCCGGGCATGGTGGCGCATGCCTGTAGTCCCAGCTACTCGGGAGGCTGAGGCAGAAGGATCACTTGAGCCCAGGAGTTTGAGGTTGCTTGAGCTAGGCTGACGCCACAGCACTCACTCTAGCCCGGGCAAAAGAGTGAGACTCTGTCTCAAAAAAAGAAAAAAAACATAAAACTCCACTTACACTTCTTAAACTTTATTCATAGAGGAGATCTCTAGATTTTATCATTCAGTTCCTTAACTGCTCAATGTTTAATGATAGATACTAAAATCTTGCAAATTTTAACTATGAAATGATTGGTGGTTTATTATAATCTAAAATAATTGCTGTTCATGTGTTCATACCTCAGCATAATAATAACTAAAGTGATCCATTTTTTCCTTTATTAAAGTTATTAAAATTGATTAAATTGTTGCTTGATTTTGCAATAGTAATGACCTAAAATCGTAAATTCTGAACAGAGTAATACAGATGGAACACAGCTTCATATTACTCATCTATATAGATATGGTCTTTTTATAACTCTGGTGAAATAGTTAATGAGTTTAAAGCAAGTGTTAAGAAAATTAAACAGGTTTTTTGAAAATTACATTGCAGAATTGTTCAACTTTTCAAAGCTAATATAACTCAATCTCTTTCTTTTAGGTCAGACATTAAAAACATTACTGTTTGACAATTCTTCAATCAAGATACAAAGTAAAATAAAAAGTATGAATTGTATACTATAAGGTTTCACATTTAAACTAGCTACAGTCCAATAACACTTAAAACAATTTTTATACAATGAAATTTAGATATTCGTACTCAGTTTATGAATCATTGATATTTGACTTACATTAACACTTCCTTGCTGTAACAAAATTTCTCAATGCCTTCTGATAGTTTATTTTAATCCACATAATCACATAAAGCACTCTCCAAAGCTTTAAAATTACATATTAGTTGTTATAATATTCCCATGTGGAACTATTATTAACATATTCTACAGGGAAGCAACACTAGGCACTAAAAGGTTAAGGGACTCTGTAATACTGTAAAGCCAATCAGTAACTTAGTAAGAGAGCTGAAAATAGAAATGTCAGAAATGAGATCCATGGCTCAATCCCTCCTCTCACCATAGATCACAATCTCCTGGTTCCATTCTGCAATGAAACTTTGGCATCCTGCTAAAGACTATCTTCTTTAAGCGCTACAACAACTAAACAGGTAACTTCCATAACTTATAGTCATAAAGAGATGAAATTCCATAAAAATTAAACAGCAGCACCATACATTCTCTTTATTAAATGCAAAAATTGTAGTTGAACAAAACTTTCCATTGTCAGGATTTAAGATACTCATTTTCTCTACTGTATTATTTTCAAAGGTTCAAAAACGAGTAAATCATATGTATTATTGGCCATTTCACAAAAACATCTGCATTATAAAATAATTTTGATGTTCTACTTCAACACAGTTAATGTAATTAGTACATTCATAATACTGGTTTTTGACCCAGTGATTAATTTTAGATATATTATCACACATTTAAACTTACCCTTCAGGAGCCGTTTTAATTTTGCACAATCCACATTGATATATTGTAACAATTCTATATCATGAACATCAACATTGTCTTCTGAACAAACAGTCAATTCCTGTAACCTAAAAAGTAAAAAACAATTTATCAAATTAAATTTTAGGATATTCCAAATTCTGAATTCAACAGATTCTTCCCCCAATGATGAGTTTACAAGAGTAAAAACATATATAAAAATAAAGGAATAAGTATTTCTTATAAAAATCTAAAGAAACATAACTAATTTAAGGAATACGACAAAAGAAAATACAATAATCCAGTAAACTTAGTATCCCTATCTTTAAAATTGAGGTGTTTAAATAATTTTTGATACTTTTAGCCAGGGATCTTTGGGAAAATTAGTTAATTCCAGGATTGGGGCAGGAGATGTGGACAACATGAGCCCAAATCACCTTGAGCTTCAAACAAGGAAACTATCAAACAACTACCAGAGTCATGTAAACAGTCGCATAGATACGCACTTAAAGGGGCTCCCAACTTTCAAAAATAGCATAATTTGAGCAGCGAAAAAATGTCTACAATTGAAAAACATACACAAAAAATAAAAATCCATGAGTCTGTAGTAATACTGAAAAAAAAACCTCATGGGTAACCTTTCACAGCTATTAGGGTAACGACTCGTTCTGAAAATGAATGACAGTCAAGTCTCTATCCTGCGTTCCCTCTATGTACTGACTGCATTGTAAGATAACTGAATAAATCATCAAGCAAAAATCTTTTACAAGACTCACAATTTAAAAATAAAGAATAAATGGCAGAATAGAAAATTTATCATTTTGTAGTGCCCAATGAAATGACAAATCCAAGCAATGATGATCAGTGGTTACCTAAAACCATTCGGTAAAAATTTTATGGGACACTTTAAAATGAATGGATAATGCTAATAACATCTAAATCCAACAATTGATCGTAATACTAAAAGCGGGATAATATGGCAACATGAATTACATAGAACTCTCTGTAAAGTATTCTTGGCCCTCCAGCCAAATGAACCTGAATCCAGTCAAACCCAGCCAAACAGAGAATGTGGAAAATTTTACAAGGCAAATAACCCAGTCCAACAAATAGCACGAAAAAAATGGGAAGAGGGGTACAGAAATAAAGAAATGATATAAATTAAGAGAGACTCAAGAGAAATATCAACAAATTGCAAGGTATGGATCTTGTCTGTATTCTGATTTGAACAAACCAAATGAAAAAGCCATTTCTGAGCTAATGAGAAAAAATTAAACACAAATTTGGTAATAGATGATATTAAGGAATTATGATTTTCTAGGTATTTAATAAGATTGTACTTTAATTTTTTAAAATCTATTTATTAGAGATACATACTGAAATATTTACAGGGGAAATGATACGATGTCTAGGGTTTGCCTTCAAGTACTAAAAAAGGAAAAAAGAGATAAATCAAGAATCACAGCATGGTGATAACAGCTGAAGCAGAGTAAGAGATACGGGGGGATTTGAAATACTATTTGTTCTTATATGTTTACGTTTAAAATATTTCCACAATGAAAAGTTTTTAAAATTCAAATTTCAAATATGTAAAAATTATATTAACCTCTGTTCTTGTCAACTAGACTACAGAAACATAAATGATACTTTATCTGCATTCACAGGGTACATTTACTTTGTATTCAAAAATCAAGTAAGCCTTTTTTCATTGCACTTTTCACAGTCTGTACATGTGTTTATATGATTATTTGAGTAATGTCTCTCCTTCATAGTAGTACATAAGCTTATAAGGACAGAAATCTCTTTAAACCCAAACTTCCTTTATATTGAATATGAATTTATCAAACTCAGAGAATTCTCTACAAATGTAGAGAAATCTGCCGGGCGCGGTGGCTCACGCCTGTAATCCTAGCTCTCTGGGAGGCCGAGGCGGGCGGATTGTTTGAGCTCAGCCTGAGCAAGAGCGAGACCCCGTCTCTACTAAAAAGAGAAAGAAATTAATCGGACAACTAAAAATATATAGAAAAAATTAGCCAGGCATGGTGGCGCAAGCCTGTAGTCCCAGCTACTCGGGAGGCTGAGGCAGGAGGATCGCTTGAGCCCAGGAGTTTGAGGTTGTTGTGAGCTAGGCTGACGCCACGGCACTCTAGCCCGGGCAACACAGTGAGACTCTGTCTCAAAAAAAAAAAAAAAATGTAGAGAAATCTGACACTTAAGGGCCAGGTGTGGTTGCTCATGCCTGTCATTCCAGCACTTTGGGAAGCCAAGGTGGGAGGACTGCTTGAGGCCAAGAGTTCGAGATCAGCCTGGGGAACATAGCAAGGCCCTGTCTCTACAAAAAATAAAAAATTAACTGGGTATTGTGGTGCATGCCTGTAGTCCTAGTTACTCAGGAAGCTGTGGAAGCGGGACAGCTTGAGCCCAGGAGTTTGTGGTTACAATGAGCTATGATAAGGCCACTGCACTCCAGCCTAGGTGACAGAGTGAGACCCTATTTCTAATATAAAAGAAAAGAAAAAAGAAAAATTTAACACTTTAACAAAAATGTAGATATTTTAAAACTAATAAATTCACTTAAGCCTAAATAAAAGGTATTAAATTTTTCTTCCATTTCTCACTAAAAACCGCAGGGGTCAGATTTTCAAAAGTTGGTATCACCAATCTATTAAACTCTGCTACCTAATAAGGCATACTCACTAGTCATATTAATATACATCAAAAAAGTAAGCAGTAGGATGGAATTACTAATTTTTATAAAGGGAGCAATAGAGATATGATGAAAAAGCACAAATATTATATGGTCTTATTGATAAGCATAAACTTGAATTTAACAATTTTAGTTCAGTTTAAAATTGACTTATTATTCATCACGCTAAACCTTCAGTTGCTAAAAATGAAATCAATTCTATTTCTTCCTTCCCAAATTCTTCTTTCACTCACTTTAGCCTTTAGCTAACATTAAAATTATTCTAAGCACTTACACTAAACCTCTTCATATCATCAGTGTGAGAAAACCTTGTCAGTTCAAGCAAATTGAGGTGGTCCTCAATACTAATTTACATGCTAAAAATTCCACAGCTGCTGCAAAAAGCATAGAAATATGGAATATGACTCCTTTGAAAACACAACATAATATAGATCAGCAACACCAACTTTTGAAAAGCTGACTCTTACAGATGTTAGTGAAAAATGGAAGAAAAATGTTGCCTCTTTTATAGTCCAGTACCACTATGGGGTAGTCCGAGCAAAAGAAAAGAAGTGTGGAAAACCTAACACTAAAACATCTAGAAGGCTGGGCATGGTGGCTCACACCTGTAATCCTAGCACTCTGGGAGGCAGAGGCAGGAGGATCGTTTGATCTCAGGAGTTCGAGACCAGCCTGAGCAAGAGCGAGACCCCGTCTCTACTATAAATAGAAAGAAATTGGCCAAATGACTAAAAATAGAAAAAATTAGCCGGGCATGGTGGCACGTGCCTGTAGTCCCAGCTACCTGGGAGGCTGAGGCAGGAGGATCGCCCGAGCCCAGGAGTTTGAGGTTGCTGTGAGGTAGGCTGACGCCACAGCACTCTAGCCCAGGCAAGAGAGCGAGACTCTGTCTCAAAAAAAAAAAAAAAATCTAGAAAGATGTATACTGAATAGAAAGATATTTTAAATGTATAAAAATTAAGTAAAACTCTACCTTCCCACTAAGGTTCAGAAATGAAATGGAAACTGAAAACCAGAGAATTAAGTTCATGATCTAGCCCTGCAACAAAGGAAGGATAAGGGAGGTTTTTGATCTCTTTAACCTAACCTAGGAGCTTGGGGCTTAACATTCACATGGAAACTGGATATAAAGCCTTGTACCCTAATAATGCAGAGATCAGAACATGGGCTCTGCATAAAACATGAACTAGAAAGAACTATGCACTTCTTAAACAAAAAAAAAAAAAAGAAAGAAAGAAAAAGAAAATCTATCAGCACAAATAAGTTTATCTGTTCTGCCTAAGCTTTGAATAAGGGGGACAAAAGTCACCAGAACTGTTACATTATAAGGGTTTAGGGTCCAAATTTATACTACTTATACAGTCTGGGACTGAGAAATTAACAAAAAAATAGGTCTAGAGCTGGGCAACTGGCAAATACAAATGCAAAACCATCACTAGAACACTACCACAGCTCAAGACCATAATAGATTCCCAAAGAAAATATAGCCCACACTAAAGATAAGTTTGCAATCAAAGATTACAAAACAGGAAACAATTCCTGTGAATGAAAGTCACCACATACAAACATATAATTTAAAAAATATTAACAAGAATATAAAATAAGTATGTTTTAAATGATTAGAGGCATACAAGAAGAAACTGAAAACTTATTAAAAATAATGAGTAAGAAACCACAAAAAATAGATTTGTATAGAACCAAATAGTAAAGTGTAAAGTCAGGTAGAGCCTTGCACAGAAAAAAGAAAAAATAAAAATGAAAAAGTAAATTGTAAAGAACACAATGACTTTTAAAGTCATTTAGTCTTCTGCCTCTGGTGGTATATCAAATCCAATATTCGGAAGTACCCTATTAATACGAAACAACTAGATCTAGTGCAGTTGTATAGAAATTCTGTGGAGAAACCAGCTAATCTTCTACACAAAAGAATATTATGAGCCACAGAACATGGTATACTCTAGCTATTTTAAGACCTATTGCCCCTCTTCCCCTAAAGAAAAATAAAGGTCAGAAATACAAAAAGCAAACCTTAATCTTAATGGAGAAAAACTTAATGACAGGGAGAATAGTTAAATAATATATTTTCATGATATTGATTCATCCATTATATATGAAATATAAAATGGATCTTTAGAAAGAACTGCCATTCGAGCATATTTTTAAGCCACCTAATGCTATAACAGCAATATCATAAGATGTCCCCACCTAAATTAAACCATCATAAAGGTCTTTTAGATGAGTGGTCCTCTAACAAGATCAGCTCCTATTTCTGGCACAAGCTAAATGAAAAGGCAAATGCAGTTGTCTGAAACATGTTATTTCACAGATCTCATTTCCGAGCAGTCTGTCCCCTGAAAACTAATGAAATTTTAGACACTTAACTTCTATTTTGGCAACAGACAATCAACTAGAATCAGGAAATAATCAAAGTTGTCTATTTTTACATGTGCCAATGCTGCAAAATCCCATAAAATCTTTGGTAATTAGAAAATTCCTAGAGTTTTCAAAAGTGGTATATTTGCTATGTTTTATAAAGCAACTCACATATGGCTAGACTAAAAAACTTTTTTTTTTTTATCACTTTCTACCTTCAACATAAGCTTTCAATTAGTAAGGCTGGTCTAACAGTCACCTAAATGAAAACGGTTTTTGTTTTTTATAATTTTCCAGCCTCCTATTCCCTAGGTGTTTGTTACTTTGCTGATTCAACCAGTATATTATTACTCAGAATATGAAATATTATTTACTCAAAAGATTTCATGGAAATATTGTTCTATCATATAAATATTACAATGGTATATCAGTCATATACCATTAAGTAAAACTTTTTCCTTGGGCCAGGAATTCTGTTGAGGTTGAAAAATATTGTTGCCTAGCATTATAATTATAGAAATGTCATTTCTGTTTAAAAAGACTGCAGGACTTTGAAGTCAGTCAATTCCATGAAACACCATAGCACAAATTCTCAAATTATGATGTATGTTCTCATTCACATCTGTTGGAAACCAACACAATAATGAGTGAATCTGAATAATTGGAAGTCCACTGTTCACACAACACTGACATGTCAATGATGCAAGTACCAGTAAGCAAAGAGGGCTGTTTTTCTCTATCAGTCTTTGATTCACTAAGTCACTAAGTGATTTGTTATATTTCCTACTTGGTCGTAATTAAGTTAAGAACACATTTGACTTGCATGAGAAAGGCAAATCATTTGCATGAAAGCAAGTTCCACAGTTACTTGCTACTGTTACTTATAATTCTATCCCATAGAGCACCATTTATACCAATTTCTCCATCTGTAGCATATCACAACTAATGCTCACAATGATTTTGAATCATCAATAAAAGCTTGAATTATATTTATGATACATCTTTAAAACAAAGTATATTTTATCAAAAGGATTTCATCAAAATACAGTTAAAATAGAAGCATAGGGAAGCAACCTGGTATGATGAAACTAATATAGATTCTGAAGTCACCCTTTGTTATTTTGGGCCCTCCATTGTTTAGCACATCACCTTAACTTTTTGGGTATTACTTGTAAAACATAGGAAGTATCACCTACCTTTCAGGGTTGCTGTGAAGATAAGACAGCATAGCATATGCTGTAAATACTCAATAAACAGGAATATTTTACATGTACTTAAAACACAGTCCACTTTCTGGAAAAGTCTACTCTAACTATTCACTTCCTTGTGCTTCCATATTGCTTAGGTTTTTTGGTAAATTAGGATCTTCTGATAAGGAATAAAGCTGTGAGATCATTAGAATTCTGACTATTCTTAACAATTATTGCATCTGATTGGCTAATTTCATTTAAAGGAATAAGATATTTAAAAAGCCAAACCAAAAATTCATACCTAGTGTTTTTTAGAAAGCCTGGTCATGGGAGATATTTATTCCTAAAATTTACACTTTCAAGTTTTTAACAATATACACATTTAACTGCATACATCAATATCACATTACATAATTAAAATTTCAAAGTAATTAATACATAAAATTTCTACAAAAGCCCAGAAAAAACTCCTTTCTGTTAACTTTTTATTTTTATGTAGACAAAAAAAGACTTCTAAAATTCATATTAATTCAATGGTCCCATGTGGATTTACACACTAACCTGGTAGAAATTCGACTAAAGACTGCATTAAAGTTGTTGCAACTGAGGGAAAATAAAACCCCAGAGGCAGAATTCCGAAGTTCAGCTGCATGTTGGTTTCCTTCACGACAGGTGTGAAGAAAATGGCAGATTTCTGGCAGCAACTGTTTGACCAGCATTGTTTCATCTAATCTCATTGTGTCCTTTGGTTGCTAAAATAGAAATAATCACATAATTCTAAAACTTTCTTAACTTCACCTCTAAACATTTTCTACTATGAAAATTTTCAAACATACAGAAGAGCTGAAATAGAATAATGAACACTCATATGCCCATCACCTAGAGTCAACAATTGTTAACATTTCATCATAT
The DNA here is from genome assembly GCF_000956105.1 of Propithecus coquereli. Classification (NCBI taxonomy): domain Eukaryota; kingdom Metazoa; phylum Chordata; class Mammalia; order Primates; family Indriidae; genus Propithecus; species Propithecus coquereli. The sequence continues at coordinate 1,890,114 of NW_012148408.1, read as the reverse complement.
TTGCCACATCTTTTTTAGGTAGCCTAATAAAGAGGATGGCCGGCCCCAGTGGCTTGTAATCCTGGCTACTGAGGCTGAAGCAGGAGACTGGAGGCAGGAGGTGAGAGGCTGAGGCGGGAGGATACCCAGAGGCCAGGAGTTGGAGACCAGCCTGAGGAATATAGCAAGACTCCATCTCTAAAACAAAAAATTTAAAAATTAGCCAAGTTTGGTGGCGTGCACTTGTAGTCCCAGCTACTCAGAAGGCTGCAGCGAACTATGATCCTGTAAGAGCACTTCAGGCTGGGTGACAGAGCGAGACTCTGTCTCTTTAAAAAAAAAAAAGGATGTTTCCATCTCTCACCCATAATCACAATTAAAGTCCAATTCCTCATCTATCCTCACTAGTTCCCCGACTCCTGCTTGCTCTCTTGGTTAATTAATGAGTCCTTCTATTCCTAGGAATCCCCTCTTTGCTGTAAGTTCTAAATAAACTTTATTCATATTGATTGGCGAGTGCATTGTGTCATTTCCTAACATCCGAATAAATTCCCGGATGAGGGATCACGCCTGTCTTTGTGCAGACTGACCAAAACAGATACTACTTACTAGAAGTAATTTTGTTTTGGTTGAATTATTTCAAATCAGTTATAAACATAATACTTCACCCCTACATACCTTAGCATCTCTTAAAAATAAGGACTCTAATATAACTTCAAAACAATTAACACACAAGGAAAAATAAACAATTCCTTGTATTGTCTAATACTCATTCTGTATTCAAATTTCACCACTGCCCTAATATGTCTTTCTTAGCTTTTTTTATTCAATGAGGGTCAAAAAAAGGTTCACAGACTACAACATGAGAGCAGTCTCCCCCACGTACATTATATATATCATTTTTTCTTTTTTTTTTTTTGAGACAGAGTCTCACTCTCTTGCCTGGGGCGAGTGCTGTGGTGTCAGCCTAGCTCACAGCAACCTCAAACTCCTGGGCTCGAGCGATCCTTCTGCCTCAGTCTCCCAGGTAGCTGGGACTACAGGCACGCGCCACCATGCCCGGCTAATTTTTTTTTTCTATTTTTAGTTGTTTGGCCAATTTCTTTCTATTTTTAGTAGAGATGGGGTCTCGCTCTTGCTCAGGCTGGTCTCGAACTCCTGAGCTCAGAACGATCCGCCCGCCTCGGCCTCCCAGAGTGCTAGGATTACAGGCGTGAGCCACCGCGCCTGGCCTATATATATCATTTTTATTTTCCATGACATTGGCTTTAAGAAACTGGGCCAGTTGCCTTATAGAAGGTTCCATATTCTTGATTTAATTATTCCCTAGAGATACAACTTGGCTTGTTCTTCTAGTTACTATATTTTCTGTAAGCTAGAATTTAAATCTAATAGTTTAATTAGATAGATTCAGGTTAAACGTGTTAGCTAATTCAGTAAGTTCATGTTATATCACATCGTGAGCACATAATGCCTGGTGGTCCCGTTAATGATATAGCAAGTCTGATAAGTTTGGTGTTAGCATTGAAATCTCTACTTTATAATTATCTACTCTGCAATTTACAAACAACTAATGGATAAGCTATTCTACAGATACGCTATTCTACATTACTATCTTATCTAATGGCTTTGGTATTCATATATGAATAACAATTTTGATAATACCTGAGTAGGGTGAAAGAAAAAAATTTGTATAATCGTGTGCTATACTGGATTCTTTTTTGTACTGTTTTGTTTTTTAGCAACAGGTCTTGCTCTTTCACCCAGGCTGGAGTGCGGTGGCCCAATCCATAGATCACTGCAACCTCAAACTCCTGGGCTCAAGTGATCCTCCTGCCTCAGTCTCTGTAGTAAGTGGGAATACAGACACGTGCCACTGTGCCCACCTAATTTTTTTTATTTTTTGTAGAGATGAGGTCTCACATGTTGCGCAGGTTGGTCTAGAATTCCTGGCCTCAAGCGATCCTCCCACCTTGGTCTCCCAAAATGCATAAACCACCACACCAGACACACACCTGATTCTTAATTGAAATCCAAGAACTTGTGGATGCAAATACACTGAAATACATGCACAGTAAATAAATACATTTCACAAAAACCTGCAAAATTCAAGTTACAATGGCTATTTCTTGTTTACAAGACAACCAAACAATACACATGTTGAAACTAAATCCAATTAATAAATAAAAATCAAAAAAGTATTACATCTTTTGAATAATAGTCATATGCACGGGAACAAAAATACTTTAAAATTCCTCAAATTCTACAAAATTTTACTTATAATAACATAGTGGTAAGTATTAGTTCTTTTTCACTTAGCTATTCCAGCTACTTATATGATAAATATGTACTTGTAGGCTCAGTTCTTCTTAAACTGCCTAAACTTATTTTGATCTACCAACTGAGGATCAAGAGACATCTGTAAAATCACTGAAAGTAATCCCAGAAAATACAATTGTTTGATAATGTAAATAGCATTATTTTTTAGATTATAAATTTAATGGAAAAAACCTATACATTTGGAATAGTAGAGCAGGGCAAGGTATTACATATTGTATGCATTACATAAGTTATACCAGGCCCCACTTATTAGCATTTCAAGTAGTCTAACTCCAAAGAATATTAAATCAAATGGGCCAACAATACCAGTGAGCTTTTTCCAAAATACATTTATCATTACCTCTCAATTACAAATGTTAATGGGGAAAAGCTATGGAACTAGAAGAGGCAATAAACCACCCTGCTCCCATTCAGTCTTGGGTGTGGCTGATATACCAGTAATTTACAATCAAAGTTATAAGACCACTACAAAGAATTGAATTAGGAGAAGTTTAAAAGTTGTCCATCTTCCCAATTACATCATCCTATGTAACAGCCCTTTTGCTCTTTCACTCTCCATTTTACAAATGAATAACAGCGTATCACAATTAAGAGAAAATACCAAGCTAAAACAACTAGCTCACCCTCAATTGAAGTAGAAAACTTACAAACACTGTCCCACAATTTTGCAATATGGTCAAGGGTCAATAAGAGAGCTTAAAATATTATGCTTAGATTTCATGACCTACAGGCTTCCCTAGGGATACATAGTTTTGTCGATATAATTATTTTTTCTAATTCCCTACCTCAACCCTTAGACAAAGGGAATGGAATTTTATATATAATTATACATACATTTTATATAATTTTGCACTTCTGACCATTCCTTCTCTCAAGTACACAAGCAGTCCTCAAATATTAAAGACCCTTCCATCTAGGTTTACTATAGAGAACTACAGCACATGCAGAAAAGAGAAGGGATTCTGAATAAAAGCAAAATTCAGAATTCTGTACCAAAGAGAGACTATAAGAAATAAGACCCCAATACACATGGAATAGGCAGATCTTTAAAATGAAGGTATTTAATTTATATATTTATATAAATTCCTACCATGTTCCAGGAAGAATTAAGTCTCCTTAAGTATAGAAACACTTTGCTTTATACAACAGAAACAATCTTTAAAAAGTTCAAATTAAGTCATGGTTGAAATACACTGATATAATAACTTGAAGGACACCTGAGAAAAAAATTTTTGGTATTCAATTACTCCTGCACATATCTATTGTTTATGTTCATATTTACACAAAACAGAATAGGTAATATCTACCCTTAATAGGATAGGTTTAAGTTCTCTTTTATACAGATTTGAAAAGTAGAATATTAAAATTATATTCATACAGGAAGGCATACATGATTACTCTTGGTCTTCTCAATCACAGTCTTTCACAGCTCTGAGAGATTAGTTACATCAAATAGTGCTTTCTTCATAAAGTCTTTCCTAAAAAACCTGAGAGACAGATATGTGGCTAAAACTTAACACTTTATAAGTAAACTTAATATCTATTTAATTTACAAAAGGTGAAAGAATAATACTCCTAGGAAATTTTGCCACCAGGTCAGCTGTATTAACAAAATTCATATTCCTATGTCTTAGACTGTCTTCTTTGTCCACACCTATACTTTGGTACATCACATCATTCTCAAGACTGAATTCATAAAACCTGCCTAGTTAAGAGTGGATTTACTTACCCCAGCAAGACATTTTTCCAGTGTATCCAATATAATCAACTGAGAGAGATATAAATTTTTTTCAGCAGCTTCTCCAAATATTCTCTAACAGAAAAGATATTCAGAACATAAAAGTTGGTTATCACTCTCCACTACCAATCAACACACATCTGAAAAGTGAGGGACTGAGGATCAAGAAAAATCAATATTCTTCCATTTTATCTCCCAGATTATACTACATTTAAATCTATTATTTGTGATTTTATCCTAATCTTCATACAAAACAAATTCTCAAGCAAACAAACGCTGGTATGTATTAGAGTCTGCCATTAACCTTGTAACAGTAAAAGATACTGCTTTGGTTTAAGTTTTAAAAATATGTAGAATTTAGACATACATATAGATCTGTACCAGAACCTTGAAGTGAACATTTAACCATACTTTTATACCACAAAATAATCAAAGTTTTAATTCTTATAACAACAAAATGCTATAGCACCCACTACAACAAATTTTTAAGCATCCACTATCTTCAAAATGAATTCTGCACTACATATCTACTAACAAGAGACTATAGTTTCCACAATTTAATTTATTCAATAAACATATCACAATACTGTTGTTTTGAAAAGAGAGCCCAAAATATTAAAACATTTTAATCCAACGGGGAACATGGCCACATATTTATATGTGCAAAATCCTATCACTGTGCCCCACACAATGCAACAGAAGAGCTAAACAAAATATTAAATGTATTTCTGTAAATCACTTTACATGTTTATAAAAGGCCCTGCTTTTTGGGTGAAAAATCTTAATTTTTTTCCATAAAGAAAAAAATCTTCAAAAGACAAATGATTGCCCACACCTCCAGTTTGTTAGTTTTGTAAATTTGGGGTATTATCCTAGCAACTTTCTTAAAAGGAAACACACCAAAGATGATATGAACAGAAAGTTAAACACTGCATGTTCTCATTTGTATGTGGAAGCTAAAAAAAAAAAGGTTATCTTATAGAAGTAAAAAGTAGAATCGAGAGAGGCTCGGATGGGTGGGGGAAGCGGGAAATAGGGAGAGATTTGCTAAAGGATACAAAATTATAGCTAGATAGGAGAAATAAGTCTTAGCGTTCTATACCACTGTGGAAAAACTATAGTTAATATTCAAATAGCTAGAAGGAGGATACTGAACATTCCCAATACAAAGAAATATTTATTTCTTTGTATTATTTATTTCTTATGTATTTATTTCTTTTATTATGTTAGAGATGAATATGCTAATTACTCTGATCTGATCACTAAACATTTTATGCCTCAAAACATCAGGTACCCCATAATAAATACAATTATTATATCAATTAAAAATAAAAAGTATCTAAAATAGGGAAATAAGGCAAAAAGGTGACTGACTGCATGTCTTTTCAATGTCATACTAGAACATTACCTAATAAACCTAAGGACCATCTCCAACAAAAAAAAAGGGACTGAACTTCATAATCAATCACAAGTCATTCCATAACTCAACACAAATTGAGATTATAAATGCTAAGGACAAGCAGGGAATGTGGAGATAATCAAGAAAAATCCAGATCACTTGCTTTGAACTGAGTATGAAGGAGAAGATAGGAATTGATAGAGACAAAGGGGTCACCTGAGAGAGACAAGAGATGTATGTTCAAAGTCATGGAGGGAGAACAGTTGGAGTACCTTGAAGTCTATGGAATGTCAACAGACTTTACAAAATGGTAAGAAAGAAAAAACTATGAGCTTTTAAAATTAGAATTACTTGATGAAATTGATATTTGAGGAAAACTGTTTCAACAACAGGCTCTCCACTATAGAATTTGTCACAGGTTACAGGGGGAAGAAAAAAACATTAACATCTTCTCAAAAATTAATCCCACATTTTAGGACTATGAGATTATATTTTAATTATCATCTATTTAGGACTGGGAACAAATAAAAAAGCTACAGAAAAGCATATTTACCATGGTCAACTTGTATATGACACAAAAACTATATGAAACCGTAATTCCAGAAAAATACTGGAAAAGGAGATAGAGTCACAAATAAGGGAAGTTTCTAAGGGAAAGAATCAAAAACTAAAATGAAAGTTAAAAGGTTACCTGTGCTCATCTATAAAATAAGACAAACGATTATACCCAAAGTCCACAGAAAATTACTTCGCATACTTCAAAATATGCTGCTTCAAATTTTTAAATCAAAAACAAAGCAAATTCTCCCCAAATCCGTAACCCAAATACTCACCATATTGTTAACATTCTTTAGGATAGTAGTGAGGCCACTTATAACCAAAGAAAACTTGTATTTGGAAATATTGATTAGACATTCCTTGTTGTGTTCAGTACTGACTTTGGTGTGTGTGTTCTGCTGTCCTGTTTTTATTGGAAGCTGAGGGGGGAAAAAACATGTTAAGAGTTTATCCTTGACTGTAACTAAAAATAACTTTTTATTTCTCATTAAAAATCATGACATTTTGGGGAAATTTTACTAACTACAGTTACCTATATTTTTATCTCAAGCTCCAATTTTCAATATATGACAGCATTTATAGCAAATCTTAAATTCTTTGGAAATTTTAATTTTTGCAGTTTTCTTCACTGCAAAAGAAGAATCTACCTACAAAATTAAATTCTTTACCCAGCACTTTATAAGAATGAATGACTCACAGAAAGTTATTTCCTTATAGCCAAAAATTATTTCAGAGGACATCTGCAATAAAATGTATACAATCCTTTCCCTTATATTCGTTGAACTCAAACATTAAAAGAACAGATCGAGAAAATCTATGCCCCAGATCTCTAGTTAAAAATAGCAAATAGGCCGGGCACGGTGGCTCACGCCTGTAATCCTAGCACTCTGGGAGGCCGAGGCGTGTGCATCGTTTGAGCTCAGGAGTTCGAGACCAGACTGAGCAAGAGCGAGACCTCGTGTCTACCAAAAATAGAAAGAAATTAACTGGACAGCTAAAAATATATAGAAAAAAAAATTAGCCGGGCATGGTGGCGCGTGCCTGTAGTCCCAGCTACTCGGGAGGCTGAGGCAGAAGGATCACTTGAGCCCAGGAGTCTGAGGTTGCTGTGAGCTAGGCTGACACCACAGCACTCACTCTAGCCCGGGCAACACAGTGAGACTCTGTCTCAAAAAAAAAAAAATAGCAAATAACTGCCGATTGTTCAGAAATAAGAAAAAACTATAAACCCTGGAACAAACATTGTAAGAGTGACTCAAGATAAGCACCCTCATAGCTACACAATTGAGGGAGTAAGAGAACAATAGATAAATCCAGTGGAAAAAGATATCCTTTGGGGAGAGCACATTTACATTTCTCTGAGAATGAGTTAAGTTCCACTTGCTAGAATTTCATCTCTACTCTGCTCAAAAGCAGCAATCTGATTTAAAGCATCATGAAAATATTTACTGTTTAATATTAGACCCTGCCAACACTAACAGAGAACCCTAGTGAGGTTCCTTTGTCAAAGAAACAAATCTGAGTCCAACTTTCTCATTTTGAAAATGGTACTACTAAACATGGAAAGAGATCAACCAAGTACATGCCCAAGTTTGCTAAGTCAGTTAACAGATGATTAATCTCATAGTAAAGAAATACTAAATAAAAGTGTTAGGCACATTTTTGGAAAGAGAACAAGTGCATTCCCAAGTATGTTAAGTCAGTTAATAATAGATGATGAATTTGATAGTAAAAAAAAATACTAAATAGAAGTGGGGAGCACATTTTTTAAGGTACAAACGAGAGGGGAGAAGAGAAGCTACAGAATTATATAATGTTAATTATAAAGATTATGGAGGGAAAAAATATGAAGGGCCAAAAAAAGGGACTTCGGAAGATGGCAGTATCTGCAGTGCAATTTGTGACTTTCCCCAAGTGCCCCATAAAATAGCAAAGAAACTAGAATTTCTCTAGTAAAACCACAAACTCATGGACATCTACGTGAAAATGTATACGACAAGAAAGTGCCCCCCACTCCCAAAAAAATAAGCAAATAGGGACAAACCACTTACAGTTACAGTACGGATATGGCATAAGCATCTACTGAAAGGAGAGAGGAAAGCAGAATGTCTACTTCTGTGTGTGATGGATCATTTGACAAGAGGAGATCCCAAAATTGTATTGCATCCTCAAAGAAAAGCACAGCCACATGTGACCTTCTGGATCCTTGAGTGCAGCCTTTTAACTGAATCCAAGTTTTACACAACAAATCCTTTTAATAAACAGATATGTTCCGTGAAGTTTGGATTCAGTTGAGGGGCCACACTTGGGGATCCGGAGGGCCACATGTGGCCTTGAAGTGTAGGTTCCCCACCCCTTATAACAGAAGAAAAGGGGGCAAATGAAAAAAAATCCAGATAAAGATGAAAAAGAGGAAGAAGGTCAAGAGAGCTATAAAAGAATGAGACTGTATACTTTTTTAATCTCACGGAAAGAAGTTTTAAATGGGCTCCAGAGCCATGAAGATACAAAGCTCTCCTGGCCTACATTTCCCTCCTACAAATTTAGGAAAATTAATTTCACATAAAACAAGCAATGAAAAAGGACTGAGGTCAAATCCTATGTAGAATTATTATTAAAATATAAGAAAAAAAGAGACAGAAAAACATAAGCGTCTGACAATAGAAAATGAAAGCATGCCAAAAAAGTCTATCAACAGATAAAAACTATAAATTATTATTTCAAAATGAGCAAAGAGAAATTAAGAAAATGATAAAGGATATGAAATAACATAAAATAGAATTACGAAGAGAAATTAGTTGATAGAACGCAGGAAAGAATTAGGGAAAAAAAAGAAAAATCATTTCAGAAATGAAGATTAACCAGAAGATGCACACAAGTGAATTAACACAGAAGACAATGCTTTAAGAGTAAAAGAAGGTTAAAAAAAAGTAGGAAAGTTGTAATATAAAAAAGAAATGAAAAATGAGAATTTGCAATAAAATGACAAGGAAGATAGACAAAGATCCAACGTAAGTATAACAGGAGTCACCAAGTAAACAAACCAAGTCAACGGAATGAGTATTAGAAACTAGAATTTAAAAAAACCTCACTGAAAAAAATTTTTTTGAAATTTAAATAAAGTACTTGAAACTATAGGTACTTTATAAACATGGAAAAACTGACCCAGAATAACCAATATATTGTAGTAGAACTGTTGAACTTGTATGAACAAGAAAAAAAAATCCTTTGCACAGCCAGGCAGAAAAAGGAAGTCACTTATATAAGAAACAAAAAAACAGTCACCAGACTTTGACAAAACTTTGTATCAGAAGACAATGGAGTAACATAAGTTGAAGATACTCAAAGGAAGAAAATGTAAACTAAGGATTGTTTATTCAGCCAAACTGGAGTTCCAAGTATAATCAGCCCTTCCTATCTATGGGCTCTGTATCTGTGCAACCAATCAACTGCAGATCAATATTTGGGGAAAAAAACTGTGTCTGGACTGAACACGTACAGACTTTTTTCTTTGTCATTATTCCCTAAACAATACAGTATAACAACTATTTACATAACATTTACTTTGTATTAGGTATTATAAGTAATCTAGAGATAATTTAAATTATATGGGAGGATTTGCATAGGTTATATGCAAATACCATGCCATTTCATATCAGGGACTTGGGCATCTGTGGATTCTGGTATCCATGTGAGGTCCTGGAACCAACTGGGACAATTGTATAATGATGACAATCAAACTGTTCTTAACTGCAATAACCTAAGAAATATTGTTCCCTTGACCTTTTCCTAAGGGACCTACTAAAGAATATGCTTCTGATGACCAAAATGACTAGACAGACATCCACATTAACAGGGATAATTAAATATATACAGCCGGGCATTGCTTAACAACAGGGATACATTCTGAGAAATGCATCCTTAGGTGATTTCACTCTTGGGCAAACATCACAGAGTGTACTTACATAAACCTAGATGGTATAGCCTACTACACACCTAGGCTATATGGTATAGCCTATTGCTCCTGGACTACAAACCTGTGCAGCATGTTACTGTACTAAACACTGTAGACAACTGTAACACAATGGTAACTACTGGTGTATCTAAACATAGAAAAGATACAGAATTATAATACTATGGGACCACCACTGTATACAGCAGTGCATAATTAACTGAAGCATCATTATGTGGCGCATGATGGTATTTACTAAAAGAACTGAGAAAGCATATTATGTAATCGATATGTATACTTGATAGTACAGATACAATTATCTAAAATGGAGAGAGGGTAATGAGAGCATATAAAAAGTAGAATATGTTTCCTGATTGTCTTACGGTTATTAACTGAGAGTAAAAGGGTGTTACTTCATACCAAATGCTGGGAAAAAAGGAAATAAGGAAAGGAGGTTACTAGCTCATTTCAATATTGCTCACAGTAGAAAACCAATACATAACACCCCTCCCCCAAAAGAGAAGAAAATTTGAATACTATGTAAAGGTATCAATATAATGGTAACCAACAGAACAAAAATACAAATTGTGCTGGTGTGTGTTGCATCAACAAGTGGTCTGGGAACCACTTTCCCAGAATCCCATTCACTGTATGGTTCTGGGCTAGAGTTGATCTAAAGTGTAATTTGTACAGGCTAAGTATCCCTAATCCAAAAATCTGAAATCCAAAATGTTCCAAAATCCAAACTTTTTGAGCACTGACATGACTCTCATAGGAAACGCTTATAGGAGCATTTCAGATTTCAGATTTTCAGATTAGGGATGATCAACTGGTAAGTATAATGCAAATATTCCCAAACCCAAAAAAATCCAAAACACTTCTGGTCCCAAGCATTTTAGATGAGGGTTACTCAACCTATACAAGATTTGTTTGAAATGTGGAAATGAAACAGCAGCTATTAGGTTGGTGCAAAAGTAATTGCGGTTATAGAATTGTTGAAATTTGCCCTTTGATATTGGAAGATATTCTTAAATGTGGTTATGTTATACATCATTTTAATGTGCATTTCTCACTTTATGTTTTTTGCTAATGACTTATTACATGCTTTTATTTTATATTTTATTTTATACTATGGAAATGATGTTAGACAAAAAGCAAATTTAAGCAATTTTCTTATTCGAGTTCAAAACGGGCCGTAAAGGAGCAGAGACAATGCGCAACATCAACAGTATTTGGCCCAGGAACTGCTAACGAATGTACAGTGTAGGGGTGGTTCAAGGAGTTTTGCAAAGAAGAAGAGAGCCTTGAAGATGAGGAGTGCAGTGGCTGGCCATCGAAAGTTAACAGCAACCAACTGAGAGCAATCACCCTCTTACAACTACACGAGAAGTTGCTGAAGTACTCAACGTTGACCATTCTATGGTCATTCGGCATTTGAAGCAAATTGGAAAGGTGAAAAAGCTCAATGAGGGGTGCCTCATAAGCTAACCAAAAATCAAAAAAAATCGTCATTTTTAAGTGTCATCTTCTCTTATTGTACACAACAACAATGAACCATTTCTCGATCGGACTGCGACGTGCCACAAAAAATGGATTGTATACAACAACCGGTGATGACCAGCTCAGTGGCTGCACTGAGAAGAAGCTCCAAAACACTTCCCAAAGCCAAACTTGCACCAGAAAAAGGTCACGGTCACTGTTCAGTGGTCTGCTGCAGGTCTGATCCACTATAGCTTTCTGAATCCTGGCAAAACCATTACATCTGAGAAGTATGCTCAGCAAATCAACGAGCTGACTGAAAACTGCAACACCTGCAGCCGGCATTGGTCAACATAAAGGGCCCAAATCTTCTCCACGACGACACCCTGCCACACATCACACAACCAACGCTTCAAAAGTTGAACGAATTGGCCTCATTTGCCTATTCACCTGACCTCTTGCCAACTGACTACCACTTCTTCAAACATCTCAACAACTTTTTGCATGGAAAACACATCCACAACCAGCAGGATGCAGAAAATGCTTTCCAAGAGTTCATGGAATCCCGAAGTACGGATTTTTACACTACAGGAATAAATAAACTTATTTCTCGTTGGCAAAAATGTGTTGATTGTAATGGTTCCTATTTGATTAATAAAGATGTATTTGAGCCTAGTTATTATGATTTAAAATTCAGTCTAAAACCGCAATTACTTTTGCACCAACCTAATACTATTCTCTGAAGGTTTTCATAGTCAGACACAATGAGAGGCAGATATGCCCAGAGAGTTCCAGCCTTCACTCTTTCTTCCACTCTGTGTCCAGCTTTCTTTGGACCATGCTCACCTTGCTGACCAACAGTGATCCACCATAGATGCTTGGCTGCAAACCTACAGAGCTTAACTTGGCAAGAGCTTCCCATAGGGCCCTCCTAAAGCTCCTCTTCATAATCCTACTTTAGTGGCTGAACATATTATATTGGCTTCTCAGATTTCCCTAAAAGCTCCAACTTGTCTGCCCATTGCCACTGATTTAGAGGATCTGGTTAGTGACTCATTTTCTGATCTTCCAAATCCTCCTTTCAGATCTTCGCCTCTCCAGTCCTCTCAAAATTGTATATAGTCTAATTTTTATAATAAATTCCTTATCTCATAATCTGCTTCTCAGACTGAAACCTGATACACAAATCTTTTTAAATACTAAAATATATGCTGAGAGAACAAATAACATAGACCACACCATGTCACTCAAATAAAAGACTTGTATAAATATAATATAAAACAGTGACAGAAATGAGTCCAAATTCATTGAACAATGGAATAATCTCTAGGATATATCTTTAAGCTAAAAAAAAAAAAAAAGGAGAAAAATACATATATATGTTACCATTCATCTAAGAAGGGGGAAGAGATAGAAATATATATGTGTATCTTCTTATATTAAGAAATAACACAAAACAGCAGAAGCATGAAATGTAAAAAAAGACTTTGTAGTGGTTAACCTTTAGGGCATGAAGAGAAGGTAAAGGTGACAATAACAGAATCTATATTTCTTGTTTTTTTAGATTTCATTTTAGAACTATGTAACTTAAATGTCAAATTAAAATAATATTTTAAAAAGCAAATCGAAAATAAACAAATGAACTGAAATTTGTAACCAATTATTTAATGGTATAATTACAAAGAGAAGAACTATTCTAAATGATTTCAAATTATATTAAGTTGACTGTATACCACTAGTGGAATATACACTAGACAGACAAAAAAACTGAAGATAAATCTTGATCCTGTATATAGTGTGGGATCAAGGAAATGAACAATTGTGTGATATTTTAATTCTATCACTCCTAGTGTCATTAAAAACTAAGAATCTCAGCATGGAAGATAGAGGAATGGTAAAGTAAAAATCCTGTAGTCTTGAGTTTGAATTGGAAGTATCTATATGAACTCAATGTATTTTATTTCATATTTAAAAAAACATATTTGTACCTCTGTCCAATGAAAATGCATAGAAACAATGAATAATCCCATAGTAATAATAACTAATGACCAATCCCATAGTATTCCCTACCCAATTGTAATCTTGAAATATCATTTCCCCAGTAAAAGGAAGCAGGACTCCTTTAGCAAACAGCTGGTTCCATGTTTGGGGCAAAAAGGTACATGATGAGCCTGGAACATCTTACCATACCAGACAGAAACAGACTGGTAAGAATCAAGTCAAAAATACTTGAATTTTAAAAAGGCCCCCACTGGCCAAAAATGTAATAATAATTTGAACACTGTTAAGGATAGCAATTTTAATTTACTGAAACTTCAAATCATTTAAATCTGTACTACTGCTTCCATGTAGAACAGAGTAATTTATAGCAAAACAATTCCTCCCTCCCCCAACTTATTTTTTAACAAAAGAGGAAATATAAAAACCATCTGTCTGAAGAATTCAGAGAGCTACTGAAGGAATGAGGATTAGAGAGCCTAAGATTCCAAAAAGGGGTGAGCTATGGTGAGGTAAGGTGATCTTCTGCAGCTGCTTTTTCCCTGGGGCATTTGCGGAATCTGGACAGAAAGAGAGATTGAGAAACAAGGCTTTCCTTAGGCAAAGTACCTCTATTGAGGGAAAGAGAAACCATCAGCGATTCTGGTGTTCACGGAGGGCTGGAATGACAAAACCGAAGACCTGAGGAGGTCTCAGATGCAGCAGTGGGTGGAAGAGGGTAAAAGGCTAAGCCAAAAACTTCTGAAAAGCAGAGCAGAATATGAAAGCCTGCAGCTTCAAGACAACAAAAGATTAGAGTTCAGAACCTGCTAGTGGAAGATGTTAGTAAATACACACAGTTCTTAGTTATAAGCCCTGGAGGGCTACATCCTCTACAAACAGGAGCAAATGGAAATCTTATATGCTACTAATAGAAGTATAAATCAGTACTTGCCTTGGAAACTGGCATTACCTGCTAAAACTGAACACACAGACAGCAATTTCACTAAATATATACCCAACAGAAATGCGTGTATGTTCACAAGACATGTACAACAATGTTTACAGCAGTACTTCTTATAATTTCCAGAAACTGGAAACAATCCAAATGTCTATCAATAGCAGAAATGGTTAAAAAAAAAACTAGTATATAAAAACTATACAGCAATGAGAAGAAATAACTTTAAACTATAAGCTTAATTTCACAAATAAAAGACTAACAGAAGTTTGAACAAAAGATAAATTGCATTATTGTCACATAAATTTCTAAAACATGCTAAATTCATCCTATGATTTTGGAAGTCAGGATGGCAGGGATCCTTGGAAGGTAGTGACTGGAAGGAAACACAAAGGAGAGGGAAACTTCTGATTGCCACTATTGTTTTATTTCTTGATTTGGGTACTGGTTATACTGGTGTGTTTACTTGATGAATATTGAGCTGTGTATTTACAATCTGTAAACTTTTCTATACACATAAATCACCAGAAAGTTTGCTAAATATGTGTTTAAATCCAGGAGCTCATAATGATAATAAAAAACAAAAACAAATTGGTCACTTAGTAGATACAGAAGAATTGTGGTAGACACTAAGATGCTGCCCAGCTCCCCCTTCAAGGAAGGACTTGCCTTAACTACTGGGAGTGCTGTCAGTCAGCCCCTTCAGGGATTACCTCACCTGCAGAGAACAATACTGCTCAAGGTCACACTCTTCCAGGGGTAGCCCACATTCAATGAATGACTGATCTAGCAATATAAAGACCTGGACACCTTAGCCCAATTCTGGGCAACTCAAGAGGGCCATTCTAGCTCCACAGCTCTCCCTGAGGGTGGTTGGTCAAAGCTGATGCTAGAGGCCTGCTTGCACTACACGAGGAATTCTACACCTGCCCAATGCACCTTGCTCCCAGGTGTTGATCCCAAAGGAATGTCTTAATAAATATCCTGCACTAGGCTTCCAGGGCAATAGCAGGTGCTAAGAAGGGATTTTACAGATGGCAATGAAGAAGAAATAGTAACAACAGAACAATGGAATTGGAAGAATATTACTAAACCCTTTGAGCTCTGGGAAAAAAAAAAAAAAGATAAGAAAAAGCTGATTAACTGTCAATTGAAAGCTAAGTCTGAAAGCCAGAGTACCTTCCTAAACAGGTTCTTCTCTCCTGCAGCAGGAGGGCAGAGAAACCTAAGAACCAGAACCAGCACTTATTCATTTTTATATATACACACATTATGTGTTATATATCAGAGATAGATAGAGATATAGATCTATATCACCTATCTATACATGCTGGGCTTCTAAGAAGGTTGAACTCCCAAACAAGACAGGTCTGCTAAGCCAAGATCAGGGTTCTGGCTGGGAAAGAATAAGACTCTGACACATGGAATGGAAACATCTGGGTTAGGGCTTCCAAACATCTTATATCCCCAGATTCCCCTGAGCCCTCTGCCAACAATCAGTGCACCTGGAAGAGAACCCTAAACCACAGATGAGATTGTGGCCCCAGCTGACATGTTGATTTCAGCCTGGTGAGAACCTGAACAGAAAATCCAGTTAACCAATACTCAGACTCCCAACCCACAGAAACCTTGAGATAATAATTTTGTATTGTTTTAAGCCACTATGTTTGTGGTAGTTTGTTACAAAGCAATAGAAAACCAAAACAATTACCAAACCTGCATCTTTTATGTAAATTCCTTCCTGAGCTTCAGCTGTATTAATACTATGCCTATTTGGTTCTACACATGGGTAACTTGTAGGCACTTCAAGCTCAATGTTTCCAAAGCTTAATTCATAATCATCCTACCATGTTTCCTATCCTAGTTAATAGTACCATAATCTACCCAGTTTCCCATATCTGAGATCTGAGAGTCATTCTTTTTTTTTTTAAATAGGGAACACTTCATGAAGTTGCATGTCATCCTTGTACAAGGGCCATGCTAATCTCTGTATCGTTCCAAGTTTAGTATATGTGCTGCCAAAGCCAGCGCTGAGAGTCACTCTTGACACTTCCTTTATTCCCTTTCCTTCATCCCCCTTTAGTCAGATTAATAAAAATGAGAACACGGCATGCACAACTCAGCTCCACTCTTCTTTACTTGGGAACAGGCTTGCTACTCAGTGCAAGAAGTTTCCTCTACTTCAACATGCTAAGAGTTGAACAGGGTCCTAGCTCTGCACTAGGGAGTGGCCAACACTGCCTGGGACTGGGTGGGCAAGTCTGTCTAATTTTTAGATTTAGTTAGTAAGCCCATTTGGGTCTTCAAGTTAGCACTGATGAGAGAGAGAGAGAGAAAGAGAGAGAGAGAGACAGAGAGACAGAGAGACAGAGAGAAAGTATGTATTTTATTTATATATTTATGTATGTATGTATGTGTATATGGTTTTTTTTTTTGGCCTCCATCTTTACTCTAACTTCTCAACTTGCTCAGAAGCCAGGCTGGGAAGAAAAGTGGTATTCAGGCCCCCAGGCTCCTATAAACAGCATTAAAATCGATGAAGAAGAAAAAGTTTAGCCATGTATGGTGGCACATGCCTGTAGTTCCAGCTATTCAGGAGGCTGAGGCAGGAGGATCGCTTGAGCCCAAGAGTTTGAGGCTTCAGTGAGCTATGATCACGCCACTGCACTCTACCCTGGACAGTACGGTGAGACTCTGTCTCCCCTCGCCCCCCCCCCCAAAAAAGAAAAGAAAAAGCAAGATTAAGGAGTTCTAAGTAACCAAGAATATATCAGATATGGTGGTTAGGGAAAGCTCTCTGGAGATGTGACATTTGAGCAGAGATCTAGATGAAGCAAAAGAATGAGAAGACCATGCAAAGATCTGAAGAAGAGCATTCAAGGCAGTAATTCCAAGTACAACAGATTTGAAATTAGAATGAGCATGGCAATTTAAAGCCTAGAAAGGAGGCCAATGTGACTAACCCAAAAGGAACAAAAGTGGAAAATGTAGGAGTTGAGGTCAGAAATTCAAGAAGCAGGAGTCAGATCATGAAAATCCTTTCAGGCCATTTTAAGAACTTTGAATTTATTTTGAGTTTGATGATATAGCAGATTATATTTTCCAAATAAAGTCACAGTATCTCTCATCCCACATGCTATTCTACAATAAGATCCGCCACACCCTCATCAAGAAGTAAAATCTATATTTCTACCTCCTTGCATCTAGCAAGTCCAGTAACTATTCTGACCAATAAAATATGGCAGAAGATATACTATGCAGTTCCAGGCACAACTCTTAATTGGTCTGACAGTTTTTATTTCCCTCCTCCTGGAAGCCAGCTGCCATGTAAAAATTGATATTACCCTGAGACCACCATGCTGTGAGAAGCCCAGGCCGCATGCAAAGATTCTGAAGAATGAGATGCCATTGTGGAGAGTCAGGCCAAGAAGCACTGACGAGCCAGACATGTGACTGGAGAAGCCATATTGGAAGGGATTCTTCAGCCTCAGCCAACACCATATGGAACAGAGGAGAACTGTCTAGCTGAACCTGCTATGAATTTTGGACCCAAAAAAATTGTGAGCAAAATTTGTTGTTTTTAGGCTATAAAGCTTATTATACAGCAATGGATAACCAAAACATAGGGGAAGAAGACTTTGAAAGGATTTAAACAAAGGAGTGACAATCTGATTTATGTTTTAAAAAGAACCCTCTTGCTAACCCTCTATGTTAGAAGATAGTCTAGGCAAGAAAGGATGGTAGCTTAAATTGAGCTAATAAGAGTAGAGGAGAAGTAGTGAGATGTTATAATAGATTTGGAAAGGGAGATGCTTATTTAAAATGGTAAGCTGGTTCAGAAGTTGATCTGGAAGAATAAATTTCTAAGAATACCTAAAGAAATTTTTGAAAAACAAGAACAAGAGGAGACTTGCATTATCAAGTACTGAAACATACTATTAAAGCTCTTACAACAAAACCTGTACATTGTAAGTACAAAGTACAAACTAATTACAGTCACAGAACAGGTATTATGTATTTACATAGAAATTTAATATGATAAAGGTAGTGTTTCAAATGAGTGGTAAAAGACTGGATTAGTCAATAAAATGATGCCAGATCAACTGCCTATCCACCTAAAAAGAGTAACTCACACCAAATTTAAAAATATATGTATGATTAAGAACCTACTATAGGCCGGGCGCGGTGGCTCACGCCTGTAATCCTAGAATTCTGGGAGGCCGAGGCAGGCGGATTGTTTGAGCTCAGGAGTTCGAAACCAGCCTGAGCAAGAGCGAGACCCCGTCTCTACTAAAAATAGAAAGAAAGTAATCGGACAACTAAAAATATATAGAAAAAATTAGCCGGGCATGGTGGCACATGCCTGTAGTTCCAGCTACTCGGGAGGTTGAGGCAGAAGGATCGCTTGAGCCAGGAGTTTGAGGTTGCTGTGAGCTAGGCGGACGCCATGGCACTCTAGCCCAGGCAACAGAGTGAGACTCCGTCTCAAAAAAAAGAACCTACTATAAAAAAAACAAAACCATAAAACTAGTAGGACGAACACTAAAGAATAATTTCATAATGTTGAAGTGGGAAAGACTTTCCTAAGCAAGATAAAAACATAGCAGCCATTAAAAAACAAAAACAAACAAACAAAAAAAACCTGATATATTTGCTTACCAAAAGAAACTGTCAATTCTGAAAGAAAAATACACTGCTAACAAAGAAACAAATAAGAATGTGCAACAGTTAGCTACCAAAAGGGTTATATGACTAATAGATAAGGTTCTTATCTATTAATAAGACTATTTAATGGAAAAACTATTGAAGAAATATGAAGCAATTCACAGATGGTCAGTAAATATATGAAAATATGCTTATTTGACCAATAATTTTTAAAATATTAATGTAAAATAAAATTAAACCACATTTGTATTCCATTTTTCACCCAAAAAGTAATATTGGAACACCTACAAGGAAATAATTATGCCTGGAGTGGAGGGGGGAAAAAAGACCTTGAATAAAATAAATAAAAAAGATCATTATATTTGAGAGATAAGAATGAGATTTTTTTCTTTTATTTTTATGAGTTTCTCCTTTTTTCAATCAGGATGCATTCCTTTCACAATTTGTGGGAAAAGTGAACTAAACTCTTTTTAAATATTTCATGCTACATTATAGAAATCTTTGGATATAATGGAAGAAATGTAAAGAATCTAAACTGCATGAAGAAAAATAATCACCTTTTAATCATGATCTCTATTAACAAACTATTAGCTACTTAATACACAAGATTTCAGCAAATAAGAGGATTTAACAAAAGAAGGCATAACATTAAGCAAAGCACTCTGTGAACAATGAATAATTTGTTTCTAGTTTCACTCAGAGAATTCTTCAAAAGGTCACAGCTAAAATTTTTGCCTCTGTGTACATTCTAACCAGTTTCTAAAAGGCCCCTAGGACCATGATGGGGGTAGAGATTACATTAAAATTCACATAATGTAAGTTTTCATCTAAAATGAGAGAAAAAGCAAAGAAAAAAATCATACTGGGGGAAAAGCATCTGGCATCAGCTCCAGATACTCTAAACCATGAAAATGTATCAAATATTAATACTGGTTAGTAACACACTTCCCAAAGTGGATTCTGTACCATTAGTAATAAGACTCTTCATACATCATCTAATTAACTTTAAATTTTTTAAGTTTTATTTTCATTTTAATTGTGTGATTTAAAATACATAATTAGCAATCAAACCTATGATTACAAAGATATTACTCCTCTGACAATGCTAAATAAAAAAAGGTAAGCCAATGTAAAGTTGTTAAGCTAAGTAAATGATATAGGATGTGATTAAACTGATAGTACATGAATGACTAAAATCAGGAAAACATTCTGAAATTTAATACTGAGCTCATATTAATAAAATATATATTAAGTAATTAATTGGTTTTCTTTTAATAGGGATGCTAGAAACACATTTGTGGCCAAGAAGACTAGCATGGAGCCAAACCAGTTTTGCCCAGAATTGAATTCCAATATCACCCTTCCCTAAACACTTTTTTTTTTTATTTCAGCATATTATGGGGGTACAGATCCTAAACACTTTTTAATTTCTTCCCTTCCTACTATCCTGAACTTACAGACTACCCAGTTTTTCATACATAGAAGCCCCTGATTCACAAATAAAGAACCTATTTATACGCAATTCACAAATAAAGAACTTATTTATACCGATAGTCTTAACTATTACTGAAGCTCCACAAGCAAATTCCCAAATACCCTTTCCAGATTCTCCAGATATCTACTACCGAAGCGGGGAAAATAAGTTTCTGTCAAACATAAATTTGGATCACATTATTCCCATAAAAAAGCTGGCTCTTCCTTTTTCCCTCCTCGTCATTCTGTACAATCATTCAATACAAAAGCCATTAGGTGGAGCAGAGCAAAGTAGGCATCTGAGTGTTTATGAGAGAGGGAGATGTAGGAGTCTGAGCAGTATAAGCAAGGCACTCGTGTGGAGGAAATGGAGCATGAGCCAGATGAACAGGGCACTCACATATGGCAGGCAGCCCAGCAAAGGGGGTCAGAGCATGAATGGGTTAAAGGAGAGACTACCCTGCAGAGGGCAGCCAGCCACAGGCTATTACAGAGTTCAAGCAGGGCACAAAGTGTATCTATATGAGAGAGCAGACCATACAGGATGTCAGAGCCCAAATGGGATGAGCCCCCCATAAGGAGGATAGCCCCAACAGGGGTATCAAAGCCTGAGTGGGTGAGCAAATAGAGCCTGAGTGAAAAAAAAAAAAAAAAGAGAGGCAATACAGTAGGTCCCAGCAAGGGGTGTGAGACTGTGTTGGGCTTCTAAATGGTGGGAAGGGGGTGTCCCAGCACAGAGTACGAATAGGGTAAGGAGGATATCCACACAGGGAAGCAGCACTGGGTAGGGTGTCTGAGCCTGAGCAGAGTAAGGAGGATGTCCACACTGGTGGGTAGAGGGAGTATACGGGGGAGAACAAAGGGTATCAGAGCCTAAGCAGAGTGAGAAGGGCATCTGTGCTTGATACAACTTTCTGAGGTATCTCCAAGTTTAAGTTAAAAGTACTAAGTATTTTATGAAAACACTGAGCTTTTACTTTCTAATAAATCTGAGAACTATAAAAAAAAAAACAAAGAGGAGAAAATGAGGAGAGCAAAAAGAACAGAGTAGCAAAAATGTCAAACAAACTAATAAGCTCAGAAATGTGGGAAATCTCAATGTACAACAAAATACAAATATTAATCAAGTACTGGTTCAATTAACCTACACTTCTAAATATAACTAATATACTGGGTTCGAAGTTGATCCCATTGATGGAGTGGAGGCAGCCGGCCTACAGGATGGCCCCAATGAGCATGCCTCCTGATATTCACACCTCCCACATTGAGCCAAGGTTGGTGATTGTAACTAAAAGAATAGAGCAGAAGTGGTGATGTGCCTCTTCCAAGATTAGGTATAAAAGATAGAGGCTTTCATCTTGGACAGTCTTGTTCTCTCTCTCAGACCACCTGCTCTAGAGGAAGCCAGCAGCCATGTCATAAGGACATTCAGGCAGGCTACGACAAAGTCATCCACATGGCAAAGAACTAAGTCCTCCTGCCAACAATTATGTAAGTGAACTTGGAAGCACATCCTCCTCATCCCAGTTCAAGCTTTCAGATGATTACAGCCCCAGCCAACAGCTTGACTGCAACCTCATAAGACCCTGCACCAGAGGCACCCAGCTAAGCCACCTCTACATTCCTGACCCACAGAAACTGT
>NW_012148408.1:1853698-1855214 GCF_000956105.1 Propithecus coquereli | reverse complement strand
ACTTAGGCCTCCTACCAACAACTATGTAAGTGAATTCACATGAAACAAATGCTCTAGAACCAGTCATGCCTTCAGATGACTGCAGCCCCAGCCAAGAGCTTTACTGCAAACTCACTGAGGGACTCTGAGCCAGAAACACCCACCTAAGCCACTAAGGGGTTTTGAACACACAGAAACTTTATGAGATACTAAACGTCTGTTGTCCAAAACTACTACATTTTGGAATAATTTATAACATAGCAATAAATAACTAATATAATGCTCAAGTCCATAAAGCTAAGTTGAAATCTGAAATTACTGGTAACATACCAACCATATTCACTGACCACAATACAATTAAGATATAAACTAATAACCAAAAAATAACTTGGAAAACTTCTGAAAATCAAGAAACACTCTCAGTGAAAAGAGAAATCATAATGGAAAACAAAAAATACCTCGAATTGAAAAATAATAGAAAGCCAATTATCAAAACTTGTGGGACACAACTAAACATTTAACAAATTTATAGTTTTAAAGATTTACATTCAAAAAGAAATATTCCAAATTAATGAACTTTAAATCTAACTTAAAAAGTCAGAAAACCATCTCATACTCCTCAATAGGATTATCACTATTAAAAAAAGGGGAAATAACAAATGTTAGCAAGAATGGGGAAAAATTGGAACTCTTGTGCACTGTTGATGGGAATGTAAAATGGTACACCTGCTATGGAAAACAGTATGGCAATTCCTCAAAAAATTAAAAATAGAATTACTATATGATCCAGCAATCTTACTTCTGGATATAAATCCAAAAGAACTAAAAGCAGGGTCTTGAAGAGGCATCTGCACATCCATGTTCATAGCAGCATTATTCATAATAGTCAAAAGGTGGAAGCAATCCAAGTGTCCATTAATGAATGGATAAACAAAATGTAGTATATACATATAATGGATTATTATTCAGCTTTAACAAGAAAGGAAATGCTAACACATGCTACAACGTGGATGAAGCTTGAAGACATTACACTAAGTGAAATAAGTCAGTTATAAAAAGACAAATACTACATGATTCCACTTATATGATAAGTGAGTCCACTTATCTGGAGTAGTCAAATTTATAGAAACAGAAAGTAGAAGGGTGGTTGCCAGGGGTTGTGGAAATGGAGGAATGAGAAGTTCTTATTTAACAGGAAAAGAGTTTCAGTTTTACAAGATGGAGAGTTGTATAGATTGGTTACAAAACAATGTGAATGTACTGAACTGTATATTTAAAAATGGTTAAGATGGTTGGAAATATAACATATCAAAATCTATGGGATATGGCAAAGCAGTACTAAGAAAGAAGTTTATAGCAATAAATGCCTATATCGAAAAAGTAGAAAGACTTCAAATTAACAACCTAATGATATACCTCAAGGAACCAGAAAAGGCCGGGTGCAGTGGCTCACGCCTGTAATCCTAGCACTCTGGGAGGCTGAGGTGGGTGGATCGCTCAAGGTCAGGAGTTCGAGACCAGCCTGAGCAAGAGCGAG
>NW_012148408.1:1849281-1853648 GCF_000956105.1 Propithecus coquereli | reverse complement strand
TATATTTAAGATGTACAATGTGATGATTTGATATTTGTATACATTCTGAAATTACCACAATCGAGTTAATTAAGTTACCTTTGTGTGTGTGTGTGTGTGTGTATGTGTGTGAAAGAGAAAGAGAGAAAGAGAGAAAGAGAGAGAGAGAGAGAGAAAGAGAGACAGGAGTACAATTAAGATCTAAGAGTAGATATTTAAAGTGAGAACAGACTACCTAGAATCACCAAGCACAGGAAAATCTGTTAACGTGAAAGAAAGAG
The DNA here is from genome assembly GCF_000956105.1 of Propithecus coquereli. NCBI lineage: Eukaryota > Metazoa > Chordata > Mammalia > Primates > Indriidae > Propithecus > Propithecus coquereli. The sequence goes on along the minus strand of NW_012148408.1, from coordinate 1,853,388 downwards.
AATCAAGTAAACACAAATTAATTGAGAAAAAAGACAATGAGGAATGAGAAGAAAACTTAAAAAAAAAGAAAGGTTATTAACATCCTAAAAGACATTAGAAAAAATTTTAAAGGATGCTATTTTAAAAGTAAAGAGAGAGCAAGTGAGAATAAAGTACAAAAAAGAACATTCAGAATGTTAAATATGACAGTATGTTGGGAGTCCCCAAGACCATCAGCAGAGTCGGTGGTTTGCTAGGACTCACAGGACTAAGCATATAGTCACATTCGCAGCTATGATTTATTAGAACAAAACAATACAAAGCAAAATCAGCAAACGGAAAAACTGAAAATGGAGCAAGGTCCAGCAGAAACTAGGTACAAGCTTCAAAGAGTCCTCTCCCAGTGGAGTTGCACAGGACAAGCTAAATTCCTCCAGCAATGACTTGTGACAACACATGAAATATTGTCTATCAGGTAAGTTCATTGGACACTTAGCGCTCAGGGTTTTTATTGGGGGCACCCTTTGCCTAGAACATATCAAAATTCCAGATACCCAGAAGGAAAGCAGGTATTCAGCATAAATCACATTGTATGCACAGTTTTAAGCATTATCAGGAAATGGTAGGAAACCTTCCAAAATCCAAGTTTCCAGACACCAGCCAACAGCCAATCTTGCAAGCATATCTTTCTAAGGATATGTTAACTCTATGTTAACTCTGTACGGACAGATAAAATAAAACATTGAAGAGTTGGAAGACAAAGTTGAGACTCTTTCCAGGAAAAAGAACAAAAGACAAGACGTAGACTATGAGAGAAAAAAGTGTGAAAAATTACATGATCAATCAATTATAACATGTGAAAAAGGGAAGAAAAAACAGAAATAAGCATGAAAAGAAGACATTACTAAAGAAACAATATAAGAAATGTCCCAGACTTGAAGAGCATGAGTCTCCAAACTGAAAAAGACCCATTTAGGATCTTAAGTGGGATTTCATCACGCTGTTCAGAATAGTATGCAATTTCAAACTCATAAATTGTTTATTTCTGGAATTTTCCATTCAATATTTTTGGACCACAGTTGACCACGAGTAATTGAAACCAGGGAAAGCAAAACCACAGATAAGGGGGGACTATTATATTTTCAAAGCAAAGAAAATAAGAGGAATGACTGTAAAAGACCTTTATCAAAGGAAATTCTAAAGAATATGCTTCAAGCAGAAGAAAAATGAACCCAGAAGGAAATTCTGAGAGTCAAGGAAAAAAAAAATGAAAACATTGGACAAATAAAAAGCACATATTAAAATGGCAAAAATGAATCCACATACATCAGTCATCACAATGAATGTAAATGGACTAAACTCTCCAGTTAGAAGAAAAAGAAACTATCAGACTGGTTTCATATGTACTGTTTATAAGAGACAAAACATAAGGGCCCAGAAAGATTAATGGTGAAAAAATGGAAAAACATCTAACAGGCAACTGCTAAACAAAAGAAAACTGGAGCAAACTAAGGCAAAAAACATTAGAGATAAAGAGAATCACTACACAATAATACAAGATTCAAATCAACTGGAAGATAGTTTAAACCTCTATGCACTTTATACACAAGCACAAAACTGACATCTATAAGTTGTAAGCATACTAATACAGTTAAAGATTTTCTAACAAATCTCTTAGCAATAATAAGATCTAGGAGACAAAAAAATCAGCCAGAATTTAGAAAAGTTGAACTGCTTAATTAATAAACGTGATCAAACTGACATACATAAAAATCACACGCAAAAACTAGGGAAGATAAATCATTTTCAAGAACACATGAGGCCAGGCGCGGTGGCTCACGCCTGTAATCCTAGCTCTCTGGGAGGCCGAGGCGGGCGGATTGTTTGAGCTCAGGAGTTCGAAACCAGCCTGAGCAAGAGCAAGACCCCGTCTCTACTAAAAATACAAAGAAATTAATCGGACAACTAAAAGTATATAGAAAAAATTAGCCGGGCATGGTGGCGCATGCCTGTAGTCCCAGCTACTCGGGAGGCTGAGGCAGTAGGATCGCTTGAGCCCAGGAGTTTGAGGTTGCTGTGAGCTAGGATGATGCCACGGCACTCTAGCCCAGGCAAAAGAGTGAGACTCTGTCTCAAAAAAAAGAAAAAAAAGATAGCATCTTCTGTGTGTCAGGCACTATGCTGGGTGCTAGAAACAGAACTGTGAAGAAGTTAAGATCTCTGCCCCAGTAACATCTTTTTTAAAAAAAAATTTTATTGTGTATATTTGGGGTTTATAGTATGATATTATGGGACACACATATATATAGTAAAATGGTTAGTACAGTAAAGCAAATTAACATATCTATCAACTTTGTATGTATGTGACAAGCAGTTAAATCTACTTATTTAACCAAAATCCCTAATAAATTTTATAAATTACAGCCCTCATGTTGTACATTAGATATCTAGACTTGTTCATTCTAATATGAGCCACTTTGTATCCTTTGACCTACATCTACATATCCCATTTCCTCCCTCCTCCCGCCCATGGTTTTATTCTCTCTCTCTGCATATTTGACCTTTTTCTTTTTTAGATTCCCCATATAAGTGAGATCATACAATATTTTTCTTTTTGTGTCTGGCTTATTTCACTTGGCATAATGTCCTCCAGGTCCACTTGTATTGTGGCAAGTGGCAGAATACCCTTCTTTATTCTAGAAAATTCCTTAATTCCATTCCATATAATCCACATGATACTTCATTTTATATACATATACACCACATTATTCATCCACCGTCAACAAACACTTAGCTATTTCCATATTTTGGCTATTGTGAATAATGCTGCAATGAACATGGGCGTGCAGACATCTTCATGAGGTGATTTATCTACTTTGTGTATATACCCAGAAGGGGGGATTGCCCTAACAATACTTCTGAAACACCAAAATTTCTATATAATAAGGGATTTAAGTGATAACCAATCCTATGGATATATTGTTTTATTGTGCAGTTGATACAAAACTTTTGCCTTTATAAATTTATTGCGAGGGGTCTCCTATTTGATCATGTAATGTAATGGTATTCCTATAAATAATAAAATTGCTAATTAACACTTATTGAGCACAAGTACCAGGCACTAAACACATTATACACATCATTTAATCCCATAGTTATCATTATCCCAATTAATCTCTCAGGCTCATTCTCTGCCACTCTTCTCTCATTCTCCTACCACTTGCCTTATTCATGTTTTCAGAGATGCCATCCTGAACCTCAGAGTAGGTGTCTCATACATGCTGTGGTGAGCTTCCTTGATCTCTCCTATATGGTTCTTATAACAATTATAATAACCAGATAATAAATTGTTTAATATTCATTGCTCATGCTAGAATGTAAGTTCTATGGGAGCAGGGAAGGTATCTTTCTTGTAACCTGTTTTATCCCCTGTGGTTAAAAGTTTTAAAAGGCAATTAATAAATGCTTGCTGAGTAAAAGAATGGGCTAGTGTGTTATACCTCCTCTCCTATTTCCCTTAACAACTACCTTTTTTATTACCTAGTGCAATATGCCTCAAACTGTGGTCCAAGAATAACAGGTGGTCCCTGCCAGTCTACCAACTAGTCCACAGATAATCTGGTCATTTCAGAGGAAGAGAACAATCAACCACTACCTTGAACTATATTTTACAAGTCTGAACTGTAAAATATTTCCACAATAATTGTATTATTTCCTTAATAAGTGAAAATATGCATGCCATAACCCAGCAGCCTCTTCCCTTCATCCTGCTTCCAAATCCTAGAACCAGACATATATCTTCCCAAGCAACCAATTGGGCAATGTTTTTCTGAAGAAACTGGGTATTCAAAGAAAAGACCTACATTTATAGGGACACCAACAATAAAGTTAGCATTTCACTAACCTACCCTATGGTAAAGCCCATACACATGATCTTCCAATGATCTCACATTTAGGAGTAGACTTTTGGTTATTTCCAGCTTTACTGAAATACAAGGCTGGGCACAGTGGCTCACACCTGTAATCCTAGCATTTTGCGAGTCTGAGGCAGGAGGACTGCTTGAAGCCAGGAGTTTGAGACCAGCCTGAGCAAGGGGGAGACCCTGTCTCTACAAAAAAAAAAAAAA
>NW_012148408.1:1833817-1835304 GCF_000956105.1 Propithecus coquereli | reverse complement strand
CAAAACTAACAAATGACATATATGAACAGAAAGAAATAAAAAAAAATTAAGGAATAAATAAATACTAGGAATGAAACATAAGACAGAACTTCAGTTCCTGCAGAGATTAAACAGACAGATCATAAAAAAAAAAATCATGACCAACTTTTGAGTTGAAATGAACATTAGAAAAATATAATTTTCCAAAACTGATTCAAGAAAAAAGAATCAGAATAGTCAGATGACAATTCAAAAAATGAAATCAGTGGTTTAAAATCTTCCCTCGAAGAAAATACTAAGCCCAGAGGGCTTCACAGGAAGAGTCCTAACAAAGTTTAAGTCAATATAAAATCCCAGTATTATATAAACATGTGGAGAACATAAAAAGATAAACTCTCAATTGATTCTACCAGGCTAGAATAACCTTGATATGAAATCCAGACAGGGGCTGTAAGGAAAATTACAAATCAATAAATCTTACTCATAAACATAGATGCAAACACTCTAAACAAAATATCAGCAAATTTAATCGAGAAATCAATTTTTTAAAATCATACATTTCAATAAGAACAGCCCCAGGAATGCAAGGTTAATTATTAGAAATCAGAAATAATGCAATTTGTTATAAATAGATTAAAGGAAGAAAATTATATAATCACCCAAATGGAGATTGAATAAGTATTTGATATTACCCAACATCACTTCTTGGCCTTTTGGCTAAGATCAAGTGTGATATTACCCAACATCTACTTAGGAATTTTAAAACTTAGCAATCTAGAAGTAGAAGAGTACTTCCTTAATTTAATAAGGGCATTTATTTTTTTAAAAAACTTATAGCAAACACTGTATTTTGCAGTGAAACAATAAAAGCTTTCCTTTTAAGATAAAAAGAAAAAACAGATTCCCACAGCCATCACTGTTATTCAATACTGAAAAACTTTAATAGGTGCATAAAGGGAAAAAAAGATTAACGATGAAGACACAAAACTGCAACTATTTGCAGATTATCTACTGTCTACATATATAATCCAAATGACTCTAGAGATGTAAGTCAATAAAGGTGAGAAAATAAAAGTTAGTTGCATTTCTATACACAATCAGAAAATATAATTTTTAAAAATACCATGTAAAAATAACCAAAAAAAATCCTAGCAAAAATTCTGACATTTGATATGCAAGTTCTTTACATAAGTAGAAAACTTTAAAATTTAATTGGAATGAATTTTTAAAAGATAAATAGAAAACATAATATGTTCTTAAATAAGAAACCTCAATATCATAATGATGTCAATTGATTCTCCCTAACTTGATCTAGAGACTCAATGCAATACCATTCAAAATCCAGTGGCCGGGCGCAGTGGGGTGGCTCACACCTGTAATCCTAGCACTCTGGGAGGCCAAGGCGGGTGGATCGCTCAAGGTCAGGAGATCGAGACCAGCCTGAGCAAGAGTGAGACCCCGTCGCTACTGAAAAATAGAAAGAAATGATCTGGACAACTAAAAATATA
>NW_012148408.1:1780147-1832800 GCF_000956105.1 Propithecus coquereli | reverse complement strand
AAAAAAAAAAAAAAAGGAACCAGAGAAGAACCAAATTCAAAATTAGTAGAAGGAAAGAAATAACAAACATCAGAAAACAAAGACAGAATATAAAAGAAAAAAATCAGAAAACAAATAACAAAGGTCAGAGCAGAAATAAATGAAATTGAGTCTTAAAAAAAATACAGAAGATCAATGAAACAAAAAGTGGGTTTTTCTGAAAAGATAAACAGAATCAACAAACCTTCAGTTGCACTAAGAGAAAAAGAGAGAAGACCAAAATAAATAAAATCAGAAACAAAAAAGGAGACGTAACAACTGACACCTAAGAAATATTAGAATCATTAGAAACTATTATGGACTATACGCCAACAAATTGGAAAATGTAGAAGAAGTGGATAAATTGCTGGACACACACAACCTACCAAGATTGAACCACGAAGAAAGAAAAAACCTCCACAAAGCAATAATGGGTAGTGAGAGTAAAGCTGTAATAAAAAGTCTCCCATCATCACACCTGTAATCCTAGCACTCTGGGAGGCCAAGGCGGGAGGATTGCTCAAAGTCAGGAGTTCAAGACCACCTTGAGCAAGAGTGAGACCCTGTCTCTACTAACAATAAAAAGGAAATTAGCTGGACAACTAAAAATACATAGAAAAAATTAGCCAGGCATGGTGGCGCATGCCTGTAGTCCTAGCTACTCGGGAGGCTGAGGCAGAAGGATCACTTAAGCCCAAGAATTTGAGGTTGCCGTGAGCGAGGCTGACGCCATGGCACTCTAGCCTGGGCAACAGAGCAAGACACTGTCTCAAAAAAAAAAAAAAAAAATTTTCCCATCAAAGAAAATCCCAGGACCTAGACTCACTGTTGAATTCTCTCAAACATTTAAAGAAGAACTAATACCATCCTACTCAAATGTTTCAAAAAAATTGAAGAGGAAGGGATACTTACTCATTCTATAAGGCCAGCATTACCCTGATACTAAAACTAGACAAGGACACACACACACACACACACACACACACACACACACAAGAAAACTACAGGCCAATATCACTGATGAATATAGATCCAAAAATCCTCAACAAAATACCAGCAAACCAAATGCAACACATTAAAAAGATCATTCACCACAATCAAGTGGGATTCATCACAGGGATGCAAGGATGATGCAACATACACAAATCAATAAATGTAATATACCACATTAACAGAATCAAGAATAAACTATATAATTATTTCAATAGATGCCCAAAAAGCATTTGATAAAATTCAACACAATTTTATGATAAAAACCCTCATTGAAGGAACAAACCTCAAAATAGTAAAGGCCATCTATGACAAACCCATGGCTAACATCTTCCTGAATGGGAAAAAACTGAAGGCCTTTCCTCTAAAGACTGGAACAAGACAAGGATGCCCACTTTCATTGCTGTTATTCAACATAATACTAGAAGTCCTGGCCAGAGCAATTAGGCGAGAGAAAAAAATAAAGGGCATCCCAATTAGAAAGAAGAAGTGAAATTAGCGTTGTTCACAGACAACACAATCTTATACCTAGAAAACCTAAAGGCTTCACCAAAAAACTGATACAACTGATTAACAAATTCAGTAAAGTTGCAGGATACAAAATCAACATACAAAAATCAGCAGCATTTATATATGCCAACAGTGAACAGTCTTAAAAAGAAATCAAGAAAGCAATCCAATTTACAATAGCAACAAAAAATATAAAATACCTTAGAATCAATCTAACCAAAGAAGTAAAACATATACAAGTAAAACTATAAAACTCTAATGAAAGAAATAGAAGAGGATCCCAAAAAAATGGAAAGATATTCCATGCTCACAGATTAGAGGTTTAATATTGTTAAAACAACAATACTACCCAAAGCAATTTATAGATTCAATACAATCTCTATCAAAATACCAGTGACATTCCTCACAAAAATAGAAAAAAAAAAATCCTAATACCCTGAAATGAAATAAAAAATAAAGAGTACAAAAGAAAAAAAAATCCTAAAATTTATATGGAACCACAAAAGGCCCCAAACAGCCAAAGAAATTCTTAGCAAAAATAACAAAGCTGGAAACATCACACTACCTGATTTCAAAATGTATTACAAAGCTATAGTAACCAAAACAGCATGGTACTGGCGTTAGAAAAAGACACACAGCTCAATGGAAGAGACCAGAAAGCCCTGATATAAATTTGTGCATTTATAACCAACTCATCTTCAACAAAGATGCCAAGAACTTACAATGGGGAAAGGACAGTCTTCTCAATAAACAGTGTTAGAAAAACCGGATAACTATATGAAGAATGAAACTAGACCTCTATCTCCCACCATACAAAAAAAATCAAATCAAAATGGATTAAAGACTTGAATCTAAGACCTGAAACTATGAAACTACTAGAAGAAAACACTGGGGAAACACTCCAGGACATTGGTATAAATGGCCAACAAGTACATGAAAAAACATATCGGTAACTCAACATCACTAATCATCAGAGAAAGGAAAATCAAAACCACGATGCAGTATCATCTCACCCCAGTTAAAATGGCTTATATCAAAAAGACAGGCAATAACATGCCGACAAGGATATGGAGAAAGGGGAACCCACACACACTATTTGTAATGTAAATTAGTACAGCCACTATGGAGAACACTACGGAGGTTGTTCAAAAAACTAAAAATAGAACTCCCATATGATCCAGCAATTCCACTACTGCATATATATCCAAAAGAAAGTAAATCAATATAGCAAAGAGATATCTGCACTCCCATTTTACTGAAGCACTATTGACAATAGCCAAAATATGGAATCAACCTAAGTGCCCATTAATGGATGAATGGATAAAGAAAATGTGTTACATATACACAACAGAATATTATTCACTCATAAAAAAGAATAAAATCTTTTCATTTGCAGCAACATGGATGGAACTGGAGGCCATTATGTTAAGTGAAATAAGCTAATCACAGGAATGACAAATATTGCATGTTCTTACTCATATGCAGAAGCTAAAAAAGTGGATCTCGTGAAGAAGACAGTGAGTAGACTGGTGGTTACCAGAGGCCAGGAAGGAGTAGGGGAGGGGGTAAGAGAAGGTGGGGGGAAAAAAGAATATAAATCTATTTATTGCCACTGAACTGTACACTTAAAAATGGTTAAGATGGGGCCAGGTGCAGGTTCACTCCTGTAATCCTAGCACTCTGGAAAGCCGAGGCAGGAGGATTGCTTGAGGTCAGGAGTTCTAGACCAGCCTGAGCAAGAGCAAAACCCTATCTCTACTAAAAACTGAAAAATTAGCTGGGCGTGGTGGCGCATGCCTATAATCCCAGCTACTCGGAAGATTGAGGCAGGAGAATCACTTGAGCCCAGGAGTCTGAGGTTGCTGTGAGCTAGGCTGACGCCACGGCACTCACTCTAGCCCGGGCAACAGAGTGAGACTCTGTCTCAAAAAAAAATCCAGTACCATTTCTCATGGAAATCAATAAGCTGATTCCAAAACTAATATGGAAAAGCATTATCATGAGTTTTCCTGAAGAAAAGGTTGGGGGACTTGTCATACTTGATATTAAGACTTATTATAAAGCTACAGTAGTTAAAACAAATAATAAAATGGGTCACTGGCACCAGGGCCAATGGCAGACCAGACAGCCCAGAAACTGAGCCCATGTCTATAAGGAAACTTAATTTTCAACCAAGGAAGCATTACAGATCACAAGGGAAAAATGGACTAGTCAATAAACAGGCTGAAATAATCAGTTATCACTTATTATATGGAAAAAAATAAAAGTGGATCTTTACACAAAAGTCATTCCCTGTGGATTAGAGATTTAAATGTGAGAGTGTAAACTAAAAAACTTTTAGAAAATAACATAGAAGCGTCATCTTAATGACATCGGGAAAGACACAAAAATTTTTTTAAAGAAACACAAATCATAAAAGACTGATAAATTCAGCTACATTAAAATCAAAAACTTCAACCATTAAAAGATAACAGATTTTCAGGACAGGCACAGTGGCTCACGCCCATAATCCTACCACTTTGGGTGGCCAAGATGGGAGGATCTCTTGAGGTCAGGAGTTCAAGACCAGCCTGAGCAAGATCAAGACCCTATCTCTACAAAAAAAAAAAATTAGCCAGATGTGGTGGCACACACCTGTAGTCCCAGCTACTCAAGAGGCTGAGGCAGGAGGATCACTGGAGCCCAGGAGTTTGAGAATGCAGTGAGCCATGATGATGCCACTGCATTAGGGTGGCAGAGTGAGATTCTGTCTCAAAAACAACAAAAAAAAGATTTTTAAAAATCCAATTAGAATATCTGCAACACATATAAGTATCAAGAATTAGATCCAAACCACATAAAAACTTCTATGAATCAATCAGGAAATGTTAAACAATCCAAATAGAAAAATGAACAAAAAATATATAGAGATATTTCACAGAATAAGAAACGAACAGTCCACGGCCATACCACCCTGAACGCATCTGATCTCGGAAGCTAAGCAGGGTCGAGCCTGGTTAGTACTTGGATGGGAGAAACACAAACAATCCGTGAACAAGTGAAAAGAAGCTGAATCTCACTGGTAGTCAAGGAAATACAAATTCAGATTACAATGAAATAACATTTCTTACCCACTAGATAGATAAAAAATTTTAAAACAGACAACCCCAAGCACTGGCAAAGACACCAAACAACAGGAACGCTTATATATTGCTGGTGGGAGTATCAACTGATTCAAACACTTAAAAACAATTTGGCATTACCTAGTAAAGCTGAACAAGCCCATAACCCATCATTGAGTAATTCTGTTCCCAGATATATACTCTAAATTCCTGTACATGCACAAGAGACATGGATAAAAACGTTCATAAGCAGCACTGTTAGTAACAGCAAAAAACTGGAAACAATCCAAATGTTCATCATTGACAGGATAAATTGTGGTATACACAAATAATGAAATACTATATGGCAATAAAACTGAATGAACTACATACAACATCACAGAAGACAGTCAAAAAGAGGATGCTTACAAAATAAATCATAATACTTACAGTATTATTCAATTAAAGATAAAAACAAGTAAACAAATCAATACATTGTTTAGGGAAACAAAGAAAAACAGGGAAAATGTTTTTAATACAAGTAAGGATAGTGGTAGGGGGAGCAATAAGAAATGTGACTTGGGCCGTAAAGGGGTTTCCAAGGCATTGGTAATGTTCTATTTCTTAGCCTGAACGTGGACTGACAAGAGTTCTCAGTACATTTTTTTAGAGATAGGGTCTCACTCTGTCGCCCAGGCTGGACTGCAGTGGTGCGATACTAACTCACTGTAACCTCAAATTCCTGGGCACAAGTGATCCTCCTGCCTCAGTCTCCCAAGTAGCTGGGACTACAGGTGTGTCCCACCAAGTCCAGCTAATTTTTCTATTTTTTGTGGAGACGGGGTCTCATTATGTTGTTCAGGCTGGTCTAGAGCTCCTGACCTCAAGCCTTCCTCCCACCTCAGTCTCCCAAAGTGCTAGGATTACAGGTGTGAGCCACCACGTATTATTTTTTAAACTGTGAGCTATACGAACATAATTCATATATTCTTATATGTTTCACAATACGTTTTATGTGAGATAAAAACTATTCAAGAATACCTGCAAATACATGCTTCCTGAGGCATTGTTTATAACAATAAATCAATAAAACACCCTGGAAACAAATTAAGTGTTCCTGAATAGCAGAAATAGATAAACTGATAATCTTATAATACTATTATACATGCAGTTAAAATGAATCAACTAAATGCATGTGTGCAAACAGGAATCAAGTCTAAAAATGTAACAGGTTTAAAAAGCAAGTTGCAGAAGAATATTTACAGCATGCTTTTTATGTAAAAATGTTACACTGTAAGTGTTTTATAAATACATACATATGTAATAAAAGGATAAAAACAGGAACTGATAGATTACAAATAAACTTCAGAATAGTAGTTAACACTAGAGAGAAGAGACTGGGATCAGAGAGGGGAGCAAAACAGCTTCAACTATATCTGTAATCTTTTGAAAATTAGAAATACTTACAAAAAATGAATGTCCCCCAAAGAAAAACATAAAAATATTCTCTCTCCTTCCCTCCCTAAAACACACAAACACACACACAGAGAAAAATAACAGAAAAGAAAAAAAGAATACTTTCTAGAACACAATCAACAGTAGAGTAGGAAGCTACTTGCCGCCATCTCCCATGTCAGTACATTCAACTTTGCTTAATGGAATATTATTCTTGGACTTCCTAGCCTCCACAACTGTGAGAAATAACTTTTGGTTGTTTCAAAGCTACACAGACTATTTCGTTTTAGCAGCCTGAATGGACTAAGACATCTACCAAAACAAGCTGTCTCTAGGTTATTATTTTAGCTAATATAATATTTCAATTATCTTCACCTGTGAAAATTATTTTCCTACTACAATTCCTTAAAAAGTCATCAACCAAATTTTTGAATCATCCCTTTTTCTAGTTATACAAAGAAAGAATGCAGTTGATGTTGAAAATGTTAAATAAGATAAGGATTTTGAAAGGCTGAGAATGAAGACTATACACATTTAACCAAATCTATATAAATGTGGTTGTTAACTCTCCTATAAAGTTAATAGGCACAGCTAAATGTTTATGATGCTTACCTCTGGGATTAAAATTTTTAAGAATATATTAACAAAATATTCTAGCACGATTCACAAATTGTAATTTTTTTTTTTTTTTTTTTTGAGATAGAGTCTCACTCTGTTGCCTGGGCTAGAGTGAGTGCCGTGGCGTCAGCCTAGCTCACAGCAACCTCAAACTCCTGGGCTCAAGCAATCCTCCTGCCTCAGCCTCCCGAGTAGCTGGGACTACAGGCATGTGCCACCATGCTTTTAGTTGTCCAGATCATTTCTTTCTATTTTTTAGTAGAGACGGGGTCTCGCTCTTGCTCAGGCTGGTCTCGAACTCCTGATCTTGAGCGATCCGCCCGCCTTGGCCTCCCAGAGTGCTAGGATTACAGGCGTGAGCCACCGCACCCAGCCACAAATTGTAAATTTTAATAAATTGAAAATTGCAGAAGAAAAGTCAGCACTGTCAGTGAAGATTCCCATACAGGCTTCACCTCCTTCATGGGATTGAGAAAACAATTTTTAAACACAAAGATTCTATGTGCTAGTTGTAACATTGCATTTATAACAGTTCAAGCACCTGACACTGTGCTAAGTTTATAACTTAATTTAGTTCAAGCCAGAAGTTTCAGCTATCCAGTCATGTACTAATGGCCAGGTTACTTATCAGGCTGAATGAAAGAGAATTTCATTCATAAAAAAAAAGATGCAGATCAAAATAAACTTGGAATCATAATGAAGAGGGGAGAGCCAACAGAAGAAATTTAGCTTCCTTTAGCTTCCAGGCTTATGCCTGGAAGTCCTCCTGACTTCACACAGACATGACCCACTAGTCTATTTTTAACCATTTCTTCCCCGTGCCAAAATGACTCCACTATAGTCAATCAGGGGAAAAAAATATATCTTCCGCTGATATTACAACACATACATTTTACATAATACATTCATCTTCAATTTATCTGAAAACTTATATGCAAATGAATTACAGAGATGGAAATGTTCTTTGGGTCCATAAGGAAACAACAATTTACGAAAACAAGGCAGATGCAATTAGATATTTGAGCCAACAGTACCCCTTTCAAGCAAAATAAAACAATGTGATGCCTATTTCAATGGCAAGACTGCATCTAAAGCAGCTGAGGGATTTGTTTGGTGTAGGATGAAAAAGCATCTTTAGAGATTCAACAGGAAATACCCAACTTCAAAATAACTTTTGGGATCACAACCCATTTGTAAGTCCATTATGGAATAATTCAAAATTTTTCCCTGAAGAAATAAGAAATCTGTCATTCACAACTTCTTCCTCTCCTCAACTAACCCTTACACACTTTAGCTGCCTCCTGTACTCCTTACCCCTCTGTGAAGCCTTCCAATTTCATCTCCTACACATCTAAACATCTAATTCATCCCCTGAATTCCCACCACCAGTGCCCTACTTCAGAGCATCATCCCTATTACAGTAATTTTTTAATTATCCTTCTTGCCTTTAATATTGTTCTCTCAAATCCATCCTTCATATCTCTACCAGGAAACACTCTTCAAAACATGTGAGCATGCTACCACCTGCTTAAATCTCTCCAATGGCTCCCTGTCACCCACAGAATAAAGTTAAAACTCTTTCATTCATTCAACAGTTGATAGCCTATTATGACTTTTCCCAGCAGGAACTGTGCTAGGCCTAGGGATATTAATGGGGTACCATTAAAAAACTTGCATCTTTCAGACCCAGAATGATTTCTGTAAGATGTAAAAGTCAAAATAAATTCTTTCTAGAAAAAAAAATTTTCAGCATCTGGACTGCAGTTGAAATCTCCTCTATTTTAAAAAAGCCTATGACATATTTTGAGGATCCAATGTAATTTGTGATTATTTCAAAACAAAAGTTAAAGTAAAAATTCCTTCAACTTCTAGGTTGAAAAATTCTTTTAGAAATTTTTATGCTTACGACACAACATACAGCATTAAGACCATAAAACACTGTATATAAATAGTGCATTCACCTCATTTAACCTAGTAAAAAACAACCACATATTAGTTTAATATGCATACCATATTTGAAAGGCATAATTTAATTTCTCTGTAATTCAACCCTTATCACTTGTCAGGCTGCACCTAAGTCCTAATTCACAAATGCTGAGGTTTAAACTATATTTTAGCATTTTTCCAAGACTTCAAAAACAAATTCCAAAGAATGCCTAAAAATACGTATGATTTGGTTAGAACAGGATATGAACGGTAAACAAAAGACAGTCTACAATCTGGTAAGACCAGTTATATGACAAATACTTATCTTTAAGAGCAAGGAAGATCTTATTTCATATATTCATTCATTCAACAAATACTTACTGAGTCCCTTCTCTGTGCAAATCACCATTCTAAACACAAAAAATATAACAGTGAAAAAAAATACTCACCCTCATGGAACATATATTTAATAGAGACTATAGTTAACAAAAATGGTTTCAGAGTTCTAAAAATAAGATTTTCTAACTGTATTAAGCAATAAGTTTTTTAGACATGGTCATGTTGTTTTGATAGGGCTTTGAAAGGGAAGTCTTAAAATTTTCACTTATTCATTTTCAAATCTTTCAAGATTTCCTCTATGCTTAGGCAGGTAGGTTAGGTAGGTCCTAGTTAGGTTAGGCATACTCTTATCTGAACTATTTATATTATGCCTCTGAAACACATACACTACTGCACAGATAAAAATTGCCAACTCTGGTAATAAAAAAAAAAAGCTAAGTTCTTTAATTCATCCAATCCCTATTTAGCCTTTTCCCTATAACTTTCAATAAAATTAAATGGTTATTACCTGAATTTGGTAAACTATGACAAATGTTAAAGTATACCAAGTCAATCTATATATCTTGAAACAAATTGCAGCCTAAAAAGTTTTCAACCATATAATCCATAACAATGGATATCTACCAAGTGGATTTCAACAAAATTTAACTCACTGGTAGAGGTACTAATAATAAATCCACCTAAATAAGGTCTACAGTTCAAAACTCACCAGTTTACAGTTACTCCAAGGTTTCTAGATATACAATATAGCTTTAAAAAATCTACAATTTACTAAAAACTTTTCTTGGTCAGATAATTATTACCTATTTTTTTAATGAGAAAATAAAATGTTTACAATGTATTAATGATAGTAGATAGTAACATAGTTTAATAAAACAGAAAGAAAACAAAGCCTATACTGTATACACATATACATACATAATGGAAGGGGCAAGAATTTGTGCTCACTGGAATAGACATATTCTGGATATGACTGTGTCTTCCCTGCCTGCAATGCTTCTGCTAACACCACCATCAAGGTCTTGGGAAACACTGTTCACGATCAAGGTATACTGCTCAACATTACTTCTGATCAAGGAACTCATTTCACAGCCAAAGTGCAGAAATGGGCTATGGGCCTTGGAATTCACTGATCTTACCATATACTCCATTACCTGGAAGCAGCTGGTCTAACAGAGTGGGCTGATGAAGTCTCAGTTACAATGCTAATTGGAAGATCAAATCCTCAAAAATGGCGGAGAGGAGGTGTTCTATCTCACAGGCTGCACTAAATGCAGCCAATATACAACATTGTTTTCCCCATAGCCAGAATACATGAGCCTGAGAATCAAAGGGTAGAAGTAGAAGTGGTTCTTGTCACTATTAGCCCTAAAAACCCCATTAACAGAAGTTTTGCTTCCAGTACCTACAACTTTGATATCTGCTGGTTTAGAGGCCTTGGTTCCCAAGGAAGGAATGATTCCACCAGGTTCTACTGAATTGGAAGTGGAAACCGCCTCATGATCATTGCCTCCAAGCCACTAACTCAGGGTTTCTCAACCTTGGCACTATTGACATTTTTGGACTGGATAATTCTCTGCTACCAGGGCTGTCCTGTGCATTGTAGGATGCTTGGTAGCATCCCTAGTCTCTACCTACTAGATGCCAGTGGCACTCCCTCCCAAAGTTGTAACAATTAAAAATCTCTCCAGACATTGCCAAATGTCCTCTGGAAGGCAAAAGTGCCCCCAGTTAAGAACCACTGCACTATATCAACAGTCAAAGAAGGGGGTTACTCTATTAGCTGATGTAATCATCCTAATTACCAAGGAGACACTGGATTATGGCAAAATAAGGGGGACAGGGAGGAGTATGTTTGGAACCTTGAGAATTCTCTGAAATTTGCTCTAAACTTACATGTGTAAGAGCAAAAAATTTAATGGAAAACTACAGCCACTCACACACACATGAAACAGAACTACTGAGGATTCATATTATTTACTAATGAAGGTTTGGGTTACCCCACCAGCTGAGTTCCTGAATAAGGGCAAAGGAAACATGGAATGGGCAGTAGAAGAAAGTACTTATATATGAAATACAATCTTTTAATCAGTTACAGAAGCAAGGTCTACAGCAGCTGTACTATTTTCTTCCTTATGATAGGGATAAGAGGAGTGAGTGTATAAACCAATTTCTTCTCTCTTTTCCTAAATGTTACACAATCTTTATCAGTAAAGGTTAACTTTACAACTTAGTTTAGGTAACAGGATATTCAGATATGAATTTGAGGTATAATTAACACAGCTTAGAAATGAATAGTGTGGGCCGGGCGTGGTGGCTCACGCCTGTAATCTAGCACTCTGGGAGGCCGAAGCGGGTGGATGGCTCAAGGTCAGGAGTTCAAGACCAGCCTGAGCAAGAGCGAGACCCCGCCTCTACTAAAAAATAGAAAGAAATGATCTGGACAACTAAAAACACATATATAGAAAAAATTAGCCAGGCATGGTGTCTCATGCCTGTAGTCCCAGCTACTCGGGAGGCTGAGGCAGGAGGATTGCTTGAGCCCAGGAGTTTGAGGTTGCTGTGAGCTAGGCTGACGCCACGGCACTCACTCTAGCCCAGGCAACAGAGTGAGACTCTGTCTCAAAAAAAAAAAAAAAAAGAAATGAATAGTGTGAATGTCACCCAGAAATGGATACAATGAATATTGGGACTTTGCTCCTCGCTTTGGGAAGAGGGTAAGGGGACATCTTCACTTCTACAAATAACATTTTTTTGTCTTCTTAGGGAAAAGTTTAGAGTGTTTTTCTTCTTGTACAGAAGATGACATATCTGTATAAAGGCATGTATAGCTGCTGAGTAGCCAAAGGGACAGACTGTGCCAATTACTAAACTGTTGTCTCTCATTTTCAAACCCATCCTTCTATCCTTCGTTTTCTGATAGTGGGCCTACTGTGCAAACTATATTTCTCCTTTGTCAGCTGGCTGTTTCTTAAGGTTTCTTAAGTGGATACTAAAGAGATACTGAAAGACTAGAAGAGGGACAAAGGACTTGATCCTTCCTATTTGCTTCTTGCTCCTGTCAACATCACCCCAGCTGAATTTTTCTATACAGTTTAATAATATGAAGATGACTTACATTTATTCCAGCTTCTAGAGGTCAAGCAGAAAACTAAACTGTCAAATATTTTTTAGCTGACTTCTATGAGGTACGATCAAAATTTTCCTTAAAAAATCTATGGCCTATCTAAAAAACAAGATCAATAAACAAAATCTATACATTAGCAACAACCAGAAATTGAAACTAAAAAACAATGTCTGTTAAAATGGCAATCCTCCCAAAACTGATCTATAGATTCAACACAATCCCTATCAAAACAGGCTTTTTTACAGAAATTTACAAGCCAATCCTAAGCCATACAAGTATATACAAAAGATCTAGACTAGCCAAAACAATTCTCAGAAAGAACAAAGTTGGAGAACTTACACTACCTGACTTCATATTTTACTACAAAGCTACAATAATCAAGACTACTATGGGTACTGGCATAACAATAGGCACACAGCACAAGTATAAAAACTAACAAAAAATGAGTCATAGACCTAGTGCAAAACCTAAAACAGTAAAATTTCTATAAGAAAAATAGGAGAAATGTTTGTGACCTTACATTAGACAAAGGTATCTTAGATAAACCAGTAAGACGGTCCATTTTTTTAAAAAACTGATCAATCTGACTTCAGAAAAGTTAATAACGTCTGCATTTGAAAGAATTTGAGAACAAAAAAACAAGCCAAAAACTGGGAGAAAATATTTGCAAATCACATTATCTGATAAAGGACTTGTATTCCATATATATTACCAATTCTCAAAACAATAATAAAACCCAATTTTTTAAAAATGGGCAAAAAGATTCAAACATACATTTCACCGATGGAAATATTCAGATCGTAAATAAGTTCATGAAAAGATGCTCATTATCATTAGGGAAATGCAAATCAAAACCATGATGAAATGCCATTTCACACCCACTATGGTGGCTAGACTTAAAAAAAAAGAAAAAAAGAAAAGAAAACAAGTGTTGATAAGGATGTGGAGCAACTGGAACTCTCATATACCACTGTAAAATGGTACAATCACTTTGGAAAACAGCTTGGCAGCCTCTTAAAAAGTTACAGGATGTACTACCTGTAACATAACATATGTACACCTACCATGTAACCTAGCCATTTCTACTTATTTACTCAAGAGAAATTAAAACATGTCCAAAGTCATGTACATGAATCTTAGAGGTAACTATTTGTAACGGCTAAAATTGGCATTGTCTCCAGTTATCCATCAATAGGTGAATGGATAAACAATGTATAACACATCCATTGAGACAAAAACAGCTCAATGGTTGCCTAGGGATGGGAAGGTGGGAGAAACAGATTATAAGGCGGCTAAAGGAAACTTTTGTGAGTAATATATGTTCATTATCTTGACTGTGGTGATGGAATCACAGACTTATATGTATATCAAATCTCACCAAATTTAAATATGTGCAGTTTATTTATTGTATGGTAATTTTACCTTAATATATAAGCTGCAGAAATTCTATTATTATGGAAGAACAAAAAGCGATCAAGTTCCTAAAAACAGGAAAAAAAAAGGCAATTATTCTTATACATTTACTCATATACTTACCCAATTGGGTGCTCTTCATTATTTTCCACAGTTTTGTACATCAACTTGAGACATATTCCTTCTGCCTAAAAAACTTCCTTTAGCAATCTTAAAGTGCATGTCTGCTGGTAATAAATTCTCCCAGCTTTTGTTTGTCTAAAAATGTCTTTATTTCACCTTCACATCTGAAGGATGTTTCTGCTGGGAATAGAACTCTAGTGTGGCAGTTTTTTTCCAACACTTTAAAAATGTCTTTCCGTTATTTCCGAGTTTTCAAAGCTGTGTTTAAAAGTCAGCCATCAGATATTATATTGTTCCTTAGAAAGCAATGCTTTTTTTTTTTCCTTCTGTCCGCTTTTAAGCGTTTCTCTTTGTTTCTAGTTTTCAATAGTTAAATTAAGATATGCCTAAGTGTTGTTTTCTTTGCATTTCTCTTGCTTGGGGTTTGCTAACCTACTTGAATCTATGGGTTGATGTCTTTCATCAGTTTTGGAAAATATTTTACTATTATCTCTCAAACTTCCACACTAATCTCTCTTCTCTACTTCTGAGTCTCCAATTACACATTAGACTTTTTACTAGTGTTCCACATTGTCTCTTAGGCTGTGTTCTACTTTTTTTCCTCCTAGGTTTTCATTTGGATATTTTCTACTGACCTATCTACATGTTCTCTAGTCTTGCCTCTTGCTGTGTAATCTGCTCTTAAACCCATCAAATGAATAATTTCATATTAATTATAATTAATTCATTGTAGAGTGTTTGTGTGGTAATAGTGAGGAGGATTTTGTTTTGTCTTGCTTTGTTTTTTAATGTGCCAGGCTCTGAGAATACGGCAGTGAACAAAACAGACATAGTCCCTGCTCTCATGGAACTAAAATAGTATATACTCAACTGACTTCTTTTTTTGTTTTTTTTCAGAACAGTGAAGAGTTGGACAAGGGGTGGAATGAAGTCCTAGAGAGTCCTGCACCAAAGTCTTCTAATTAATCCATAAATGAAACACCTTAAGCAACCAATATTATGTTTTTTATTCCTAGAATGTCCATTTGGTTTCTTTCTATGGATTACAATTCTCTATGGAAATTCTCATCCATTTTGCCCATCTTTTCCTCTATTTTCTTTAGTATATTATGGTTAATTTAAAGTCCTTGTCTAGGCTGGGCATGATGGGTCACGTCTGTAATCCTAGCACTCTCGCAGGCCAAGGCGGGAGGATCACTTGAAGTCAGGAGTTCGAGACCAGCCTGAGCAAGAGCAAGACCCCGTCTCTACTAAAAACAAAAATAAATTAGACGGGCAACTAAAAATAGGAAAAAAATTAGCCAGGCGTGGTAGCACGCGCCTGTAGTCCCAGCTATTTGGGAGGCTGAGGCAGGATTGCTTGAGCCCAGGAATTTGAGGTTACTGCGAGCTAGGCTAACACCAAAGCACTCTAGCCTGGGTGACAAAGTAAGACTCTGTCTCAAAAAATAATAAAATAAATAAAGTCCTTGTCTGCTAACTTCAATTTTCTGAGTCTGCTTCTATAGTTTCTTTTTTCTTCTTGAATATGTATCACATTTTTCTACCTTTTCGTATCTCTAGAAATTGTTAATTGTATGCTAGTTATTGCAAATGAAAGAACCTTAGAAACTCCAGAATATAATTTCCCAGTGAGAGTTCTCTATTTCCTCTATTAGACAAAGGGGATAAGAGAGTCTGATCATCTCAATCCAAACAGGAATTTAACTGGGCCAGGCCTATGCAGTTTTATAAAGACTCAGTTCACTTCCGGTTCATCTTTTTTCTTCAGTTTGTGGCCAGAATCAGCAAATGTCAGCAGTCCTCTGCTCAGCTCCAAGGGTCTCCTCTGTCTCTGGAATTTTAACTCATCTAGTCCTTATTACTTTCATAGCTCTCCAGTATTTTTTACAATACAGATTATTAAAGTTCATCCAGTTCTGGTTGTTTTTTTTTTAACTTGTTGCAGTGGTATAGATGACTGTATTATGACCTACTAAATACTACCCAGAAGTCAAATTCTGCCTGCATATCATACAACAATGTTATTTAACATTTAACAGTTTTATATCAAAATGACCTGGGGAAATTTTTAAAACTACCATCCATTGTCCACACCTCTAGAACTCAAATGATTAATGGAGCCAGGAAATCTGTACTTTTAACAAGAGTCTTAAGTGATCTGGTAAAGCTGGCATTTCTAAAGAAACTAACGTGCCTACACCAGTTGTTCCTCTCCCCTCCACCAAAGCTCAGTATTTATAAGGACATTTAAGAAAGAATATGCACTATACACAATGGAAAAATTGATAGAAGAGCAATTAAAAGTTCAGGATAACTAGAGACTTTAAAAAAATATTAGGACCCTAGCACTCTGGGAGGCCAAGGCGGGCAGATCGTTTGAGCTCAGGAGTTCAAGACCAGCCTGAGCAAGAGCGAGACCCCGTCTCTACTAAAAATGGAAAGAAATTAATCAGATAACTAAAACTATATAGAAAAAATTAGCCGGGCATGGTGGACTTGGGAGGCTGAGGCAGTAGGATTGCTTGAGCCCAGGAGTTTGAGGTTGCTGTGAGCTAGGCTGACGCCACGGCACTCACTCTAGCCTGGGCAACAGAGTGAGACTCTGCCTCAAAAAAAAAAAAAAAAAAAAAAAAATTAGGATCAAGAAGATGAGGAAGGAAGGACAGGAACCGCTAGAGTCCACAGTATAATACTCACAGGTGATTAAAAGCAGAACTATTCAACTTGATTTTACTTATAATTATTCTAGCAGAAAGCAAAATGATTTTCAAATTTGAAAAAGAACATATGGAGAGTCATCAGAACTCTTAGATAAGGAATGCACAGCCCATCTACCTGCTTTATCTGAATTCAAGTCTACATGAATTAATCCAAAGGTAGAGATGAAAACTTGGAAATGTGATAAGGGAAATGCTGTCAGTCAACTTTGGGAAGTCACAAAAAATAGAAAGGAACCAGACTGACAATGAGAAAATGCTGCTGCAATTATCAAAATGCAGCAGTGGGTAAAGATGAAAAGGTGATTTTAGTACTATGGACTTAATTTAATGTCGACATACAGATAATTCTAAGACTGATTATTATGTAGATGACCTGTTAGCACTTATACAGGGAAGCAGCATTTACTAATGAGATCTTCCTTGTGTAAAGCATTTTTGCTTTCCAGTTTAGAGTTTAAAAAGTACCCTCACACATACTACCTCATATCTCTTTTTATTTGAGACAAGGTCTTGCTCTGTCACCCGCGCTAGAACACAGTGGCATGATCATAGCTCACTACAACCTCAAACACCTGGGCTCAAGCAATCCTCCTGCCTCTGTCTCCCGATTAGATGGGATTTACAGGCATATGCCACCATGCCCAGCTAATTTTTCTATTTTTTGTAAAGGCGTGGCATCGCTATGTTGCTCAGGCTGGAGTTGAACTCCTGACGTTAAGCAGTCCTCCCGTCTCAGCCTCCCAAAGTGCTGGGATTACAGGCATGAGCCACTGCACTGGCCTTACCTCATATCTTTGATTCTCACAGATCCCTACAAAAAAGGGCAGGTAGCATTTATGTCCCCTTCACAACCTGCATATTCTTCAACATATTAGGAATTTACAGCTCAGACAGCTTGACTTTCTCAAGTTAACTCACTCTAGTAGAAAATCAGGACTCAATGTCAAATTTTTTGATTACTAATTGAGTTCTGTTTTTATATCACAAGCTCCTTAAAGTCAGCATGAGTTAAGAATAAGTCATGCTGAAATGATATATGGGATTACTTCAAAATAACAGAGAGGTAGTAAGCAGGAAATGGGTAAGAATATGGTTGAGACAGACTGAGTAGAATCTGGGTAATGAATACACGGGGATTAATTTATAATCATCTCTCTACTTTTATGTTTGAAACTTTTCCTAATAAAACTTTAAACACACACGCACACACACAAACACCAATTAACATTTTTGATAGGTTTACCCTGCATTGGTAATCAGATGACTACCAAAAATATAGTGTATCTGAAGCTTGGTATTTTTAAGCCATTTTTTTTTATTTAAGTTCCATATAATACCCTTGTATACAATATTGAGAGAAGAGATGAAAAATGGTATGCCTTAGTACTGACCACCATTGTGCCAAAAGGAAAACAGCTAGCATGGTGAAATGCCTTGGAAACACATCCTTTGAGAAATGGTTGAAGAATAAGTGAAATTTTTCTGGGGAGGAGAGGGGAAATCCAGGGAATACTTAAAATGTCTTCAAATGTTTTTAAAGTAAAGGGACAAACGTATTCTGTCAAGCTATAGAGAGTAGAATTAGAAACAATGAATAGGAGATGCAGGAAGGTCAAATTCTAAATTTTTCTACCCCCTCTTCCTTAAGGCTCATGACTCACGAGTACTCACTAACAAACCTTGTCACAGTCACCTACCAATTTTCTAGATATTTTTCCTTCATTTAAAAAAAAAAAAAGCTGGCTCCTGGCAGTTTCTCCTCTACCCTACATCTATGATCATCCAGGTATCATCTAGGTTAGGGCTGCCTTGAAAACTCTAAAAATCACAGACCTGTTAAGGAGATGTGGGCAATTCATGGTTCCCTCTCATCTAGACAGTGCTAAAGGTACAGTAACAAGTTCTTGTACTTTAATCATCATCATATTGTATTTACCTCATTCAGACCCTACTCTTTTTTTTTTCTTTTTTTTGAGACAGAGTCTCACTCTGTTGCCCTAGCTAGAGTGAATGCCGTGGCATCAGCCTAGCTCACAGCAACCTCAAACTACTGGGCTCAAGTGATCCTTCTGCCTCAGCCTCCCGAGTAGCTGGGACTACAGGCATGTGCCATCACGCCCGGCTAAGTTTTTTCTATATATTTTTCTATATATTTTTAGTTGGCCGATTAATTTCTTTCTAATTTTTAGTAGAGGCGGGGTCTCGCTCTTGCTCAGGCTGGTCTCGAACTCCTGAGCTCAAACAATCCGCCCGCCTCGGCCTCCCAGAGTGCTAGGATTACAGGCATGAGCCACCGCGCCCTACTCTTATGCTAACCTTACACTGCTACAAATTGAGATTTTAATATATACATATTATTTTTTCTTAAGAGACAGGGTCTTGCTCTGTAGTACAGGCAGAGTGCAGTGGTGGGATCATAGCTCACTGTAACCTTTACCTCCAAGGCTCAAGAGATCCTCCCACCTCAGCCTCCCAAGTAGCCAGGACCACAGGCACATGCCACTACATCAAGCTAATTTTTTTAAATTATTTTTTGTACAGACAGGGTCTCACTATGTTGCCCAGGCTGGTGTCAAACTCCTGGCATCAACTGATCCTCCTGCCTTCGGCTCCCAAAGTGCTGGGATTACAGGCAAGAGCCACCTCACCTGGCCATATTTCTTACCTAGACACAGTCTAGTCACATTTTATATTTTTAGATAACATTTATTTACTTTGTTATTATTTTTCTGATTATAAAAATACATGTTCAGTGTAGAAAATTCAAAATTTTAAAAATATTAGGAAAAAGGGCTGGGCATGGTGGCTTATGCCTGTAATCCTAGCATGCTGGAAGGCCAAGGTGGGAGGATTGCTTGTGGTCAGGAGTTTGAGACCAGCCTGAGCAAGAGTGAGATCCCATCTTCTACTAAAAACAGAAAAAATTAGCCAGGCATGGTGGCACATGCCTGTAGTCCCAGCTACTTGGGAGGCTGAGGCGGGAGGATTCCTTGAGCCCAGGAGCTGGAGGTTGCAGTGAGCTCTGATGACACCACAGCACTCTACCGTGGGCGACAGAGTAAGACTCTGTTTCAAAAAAAGGGGAAAAAATTAAAATTACATATAATCCCTTAAAATTTTAAATAATGTAAAAGAAAATGTAATTATATGGAAAGTGCTCACATTATATTAAAAGAAGAGATTATACAACAATGTATCTCATTCAACTCCAACAACCTAACACTACTAACATTTATTGAGCTCCTGTTGTGCCAGAAACTGTGCCACACAAGTGTTACATATATTTCCTTATTTAAAGCTCACAACTACCTCTATGAAATAGGTGCTATTATTGACCCTATTTTACAAGTAAAAAAACTGAAGCTTGAAGAAGTCACTTGGCCAAGGGCTAATAAACAATAGGAGAGAGCAGAAATTCAAACCCAGGTGGTCTAATTTGAAAATCAGCACACGTAATCACATATACCAAAATTTTAACAATGGTTCTCATTGGTTGTTTATTTTTTATGATTTTACTGCATATTCCGTATTTCTAGAATATGAATTACTACTTTGTTTTTTAATATCCAAGTAGAGGTTAGACAATCATCTGTCCGGGCTATTGCATAAGTAGTACTTAAATAATCTCAGACACCTTCTGACTAGGGATCTGTGAACTATTCAATTAGTGACTAAAATTATATTTTCAGTCAGAGGACTGGCTAAAATAAAAAATCAATATATTGTAAGAATTGTAAAAGTTTTGAACTGCCAGATTACATTCTCCTCTTTTACAGATGACAAAACAGCCTGAGAATTCAGGAGATTTACACAATACCACAAAGATAGTTGTGTCAGGGAAAAAACCAGAGCTCAGGTCTTCACTGATCTTGGTTGTAAACATTTGACCAAAACAAAACCTACTACCTCTCCCATTCTCCAGAAAAATCCACTTATCAGAGGCCAAAACTGAAACATAACAGGAAATACAAATGCTTCTCTTTTTTTCCTCCCTCAATTACCCAAAAGAAGAAACTGGCCTGGAACCTAAAGTCACAACATTTTCCCAGCCCCAAGATGGTAAGGAAATAAAAGGCATTGGTACAAACTGGAGAGGAGAAAAGATACTCTAAAAGACAAGATGAAAGATCTGAGAGTTGTTACAGGTTAAAAGAAAAACTGAAAAAGTAGCTATAATAAGTTAAAAGAAAACACCCAGGAATCTTATAGGAGAAGGCATTCAAATATTATCAGAGTTAAAAAGGTTGCCTCAAATTTAATCAAACTCCAAGAAAATGTTTTAAGAGTATGAAAACCAACTTTATAAAACTGGACTGTGCTTTGCCAAGATAAAAGAATGAAATATATAATTTCATATTTATAACTGTATGTATACTCCTATTGGTAGTCTCACAAATTCCATTCTCACCTTAAGAATTCAACTTTCCTCACCTAAAAATCTAGAGTACAAAATAGTATTACAAAACTAAATAAAAAGGAACAATGTTATAACTTCTAGCAGCCAGGAAGCTTTGGAAAGTTGATAAGGAGAATGATACATAATGAAATCAAGGGTATGTTTAAAACTTACGTCTATTTCTAACATATAACCAACCTAAAATGATTGATACTCTAATATGAACAAAAAAGGTAAAATGTAACATATCATCTTTGAAGCAATAGATCCCTCATTTTACATATTTGTGCTGTTTACAAAATTAAGACTTTTATATAGCTCTATTTATTGAAAAGTTACTGATTTAACAATTAAGATAGCCACGCTCTAGTTTAAACTCTGTGAATTACATATCACATGATTATGAACACATTGCTTTGCCTCTTTATTTTTTCTCGTGCAGAGAAAAAATCATCAAACTATAAAGAAGGAATAGAAAAAAATACTGCACAGATGGTAACACATTTTATGCCTATTTATAGCTTCCTTTCATCTAAAATATTCATACCTGAGACATTAAACAAACCTATGATGTGAGTAGGACAGGTTATCATCCCCATTTTACAGATGAAAATGTAGAAAACTGATGATCAGAGAGGGTAAGTGACTTGCCCAAGGCCACACTGGAAGTTTCACAGTCAAGAGCTTTTTCTTTTATTATATAGTATGCTGCCCTCACAAATTCGAAGTGGTAGGTTTTTTCTCATGCCCAAATTACTATGAAGACTACCCAAGAAAATCTGTCAACAATTAAACAGAAAAGGGTCATTTGAGATTATTATGAGACATAACTACCCAAAAGCATTAACTGGGCATAAAATTATGATTAAAAATAAGTTAAATAAAAGTCCTTAAAAGCAAGTTTCTAAAAGTCCTACTATTTACTATATTTACTTCATGCCTCTTGCACTAGATATACCACCCTGCAAGGGATGGTGGGATAGTGGAGTGGAGAAAGGCTTTCATCAGGAAAAGTTAAGTAAGTTCTCTGAAATTCAACAGGGCAAGACACTCAAAGGTATAAAATATAAATAAGGGCAGGCAACAGCTTGTAGGCTGTAGCAGCAATCCTAAACCAAACCAAAAGAGTGCCAGACTGTGGTTTAAAGAAATTTTGCAATCTAGAAGTTTGCACCTCAAACTTCTAGTTACTGCTACTGCAAAGTAATTAGTACCATTTATCATAAGAGTATATAAAATTTTAGAACATAACTCTAATTCTTCATTATAATAGGATGGAACTTCGTATTAGCTTGGGGCTTTCTTCTTTCAGCAGCAACTCTTTCTTTTGATGGTACAGTCAATGGCTCAAAAGCCACTCAGTTATATTTGAAGAATATAAACATATATCACAAGCATACACATTTAAAGTGGTCAAATATACAGTCTGATGCACCCACTTTAAGAGACTTTAGTGAGAGTACTATCAATATCAATGATAATTTATATTCTATAATGTTAAAATTTTCTTCAGCACAACCTCTAAGAGTGCTCTGGTTGACTGAAGGCTCTACCCACATAGTTAGATACAGAAATTTGCAAGCTGTTGAAACTTTAAATTTAATTCATAGTCACACAATGTAAGACTTTTCTATTCTTCAAGGTCAAAAGAAATTTTGTCTTATCTTTCCCTCCCACCTCCAGGAAAATGGGGTATTCTAATAGATGTCAGATGAAACGAGCCAACGCTTTTATAAACACAAGTCAATCCTCTGCAAAGAAATAGCTTAAGATGCCCATATTCTGCTTCGGTATTGATTCTAAGCCTTTTAACAGTTTAAAGTGACCACAAACGTCCCCTTCTACTTCTATAGAACAATCTCCTCCTTAAATTTCCTTTAAAAAAAAAAAAAAAAAAAAGCCTTCCTACACCTGTTTCTTGTCATATATATAGATATATAAAATTAATAATATATACATACACACACACCTCCAATGAAGAATAGACTGAGGCCTAAGAAACACATGTACAAAATACATTTTTAATTAATAAACTGCTTATCCCTAAAAGCATGCTGTTTCATGAAACAATATAGAGTCTACACAGAACCCCATAACATCAAATTTGAAGGTTAAAACAAAAATGCCCCATAGCCAACTGAGTAATTTCAAGAAAAAAAATATAAAAATAAGGTATGCTTATTACTGTATCACTAAACTTCCGTTTAAGGACAAAATTCTCCATGTTAAACACATTTTTTATAAAGCAGATTTAAGAAAAGAATCTAATTTCCTAACAATCAAAAAAATCAAATAAAGATAGTGTAAAAACTGGATATTTAAAATAAAATGTAACAACATTGCTGGCCCAATTTAGCAATCACAGCACCTTATGACATTTTACTATACTTCCTAATTAGATGATAAAGAAAGATCAAACGCATGATATGTTACAGAAGGATGCTATCAGTACCCTAAGTATTTGTTAATAAATGCTAAAGTAAAGTATATATTGGCCAAGGTACATACAAGGGAATGTCCAGAGACTAGTCATTCTCTCTTATTTGGTGAAAACATAATAATCAGTAAGCTGTAAAGAAAATGAATAAGTCTTATATTTGAATAATTTCAGACTTTTCAAAGTGCTTCACATTCATTATCCTATTAGACCACCGCAAAAATTTCTCTGTGTAGAACTTTGTCATTAACAGTAACTGATAAATCCAAGATTACAAAGGTAGTTAATCAGATCTGAAACCTGATTCAAAAAACATGTTTACTCTATGGGAGGAAATATAAATATAAGTTCCTCCTTTAAGGTCACTTTTTTTTTTAACCCATTGCTGGTTAAAATATCACTTAACTTATAAAACCTAGGCTATTACAAACATGGAAGTAAAAGACAGTTATTTACATTTACAACAAAGCCAAAATTACCACTGTTTAGCCAGTCTACCCTTCAACCAGGAATCATATGAAAAACATTCCATCAATGATGTTCTGTGTGCTTGTAACTGTGCCAGGCACTGGAGTGAGCACAAGAGAATTCTTATGCAGCTTCTTGCTTTTCAGAAAGTTTACACTCTATTTGATAAAAAGACAAGAGAAAAGAAAACAAAGCTAAGCTGTGTTCAACCAACACTCCTAAGGTAAGAAACCTTACAGTGTGGTTCTATAAAACCTCAGGTGACAAGGATACCAAGAAGATAGCAGTGAGTTTAGTCTAAAAAGATCTCAGGGAAGAAACAAATTTTGAGCTGGACATTGAAGAATGGACAGGAATTAGAAAAGCACAAAGGAGAAATTAAAGCATTCAAACAGGGACCAACATAAACAAAGGTCAAGAAGCAAGAATGAAGCATGATATATACAGAAGAGACTGGGCCCACTTGCCTGGAACATAGACGCATGCTGAGGCATAATGAGAAATAGCTTGGTAAATTAGGTGGGGTAAACTCCCAATAGACTGTCGTGTGTCAGAACTATTAAAACATTAAAATCATTTAATATTTAAATTTGAAAGAATTTTAAAGACTTTCTAGTCAATTCTTTTTCAACAGATGGGGAAATCTAGGATGTATAAGAGCTAATGGCTAGCATAGGGACAGAGCCAATGAACAGCAAAACAGAACTGAGACCACTGTTTAGGAACTCCAATTCAGTGACAGGCAGCATGGTATAACAGAGAAGGCACATGTGTTCAAGGATCAGTGAGAACATCAATATAGTATAAGGACCCGCAAACATACATACAAGAAAGTATTGTGTCTTGGGAACTAGAAGAGACTGGTTCCAGGGGTAGTGGAACATCACAGTGGCTTTACAATTGAACAAAGACCACTAGGTTTTGCCAGAAGGAATCATTTTCAAGAATGCAGCAATCCAGGAGGAAATCAGAGGCAGAAGCTAATTTTCAGAGTAATAAAGGAAACAGCAGAGGCAGCGGGTGTCTGGCAACAAAAGGAAAAAAAGGATTGGTCCACAGACAGAAAGTGCAGGACCAAGTAAATGTTTGATTTAGAAGAGAAAGGAAATCTAAGTAAGTTTGAAGGTAAAAAGGAAGACGCTCATGTAAAGACTAAATCAGATCCTAGACAAGATGGGGAGTGGAAGGGGGTGCAGAGACTTAATTGAGGACCAGCTGGAGGAAATTTTTTAAAAATATGAGTTCTAAAATAAAGCATAAGCATTATTTCTCACTCACCATAAAATATCCCTCACCACAAAAGAGTATTCATTTTCAACTTATTATAAGGCCTTACAAAAATTGCGGACCAGGTTTTAAGAATGAGCCTAGGAGATTTTTTTAAAAATCCAAAATAGCTTCAAAGTTTTACAAATCTAACTACTTAGCCAATTAGCATACGGTTTGCAACTCCAAAGACATTTACCAATCATTTTATACTGTGAATTTTACACCACATATTCAAAGGATATTCCAAATTAACATTCGATGTATAAGAATAACCAATAGGGTATTACAAATTTTAAAAATCAGTTTATGATATAACATGTTCTTTAAAATGTTATTTTTTTGGCTTTTATATACTGCTTTTGCTTGACCAGATATGGAAAATATAATTGCTTTAAATGAACATATTTACAACATACCGTTTGGGGTGACTTTTCTATTTCTTTTTTTTTTAAAAAAAATTTCAAATATCCATACTTTCCCCTTACTTCCTTTCAGAAATAAAGCTCTACAGGGACTGGTGGGGTAACAGAGCTAAGTGACATACGCAAGAAGGCTCTAACTTGTTAAGAAACTGGACTAATGAACCGCAAGTTAAAGGTACACACCTAAAATCTGCCAGTTTCAATTTAGAAACTTTCTATTTGGCATCATAAAGGCAAGTTAAGGAGAGGCACAAGATGTAACTGATACATTCAGCTTTCTGGCTGTCCACTTTTGCAACTGTCATCTCCCTAATCAAGGAAGGGATTATTTCTAAAATTGGTAACACTCATTGAACTTAGGTCATAAATTTTAGGTTTAGGTACAATATCAGCAGGTTATAGAAATTTTATTTTACCCATAAGGATTTGAGCTCAAAACGTCAAGATGGAATGCTACCACTTCTTTTAACTGGGTCTACTGCGCTAAGTTGCTAAGCAATATCCGTCAGAGTTCAATATGTCTATAATTGGCAGTGGCTAGTAATGCATTTCTTCTTTAATCACATCAAATATTAGAAGTCCAACCAAAACATCAATTCAATCATAAACACAGTTGCCATCTTTACACATGCACATGGTCCCTGGGGACTGAAGTGGTTGAACAGGCACACATCTTAGTTATAATAAAAGGGAAAGGCTCAACTCCCTCTATCCCCAGTAAAACAAAGTATAGACATGATCTTCAAAATTGAAAACTTTTCTAAGGAGTTGAAACACTTAAGATTCTTATACAAATGTCTCTCAGTACATGCAGGGATTTTTCTCTCCTCAAAAAAAATTGTAAACTGTTCTAATTATATTTAATGGATTATTAAAACAAATTCTATGGGATACTTAGGAAAAGTATTCCCCTGATAGTCCAGCATTTACTACTTTTCATACTGAGGCTCTTGTTATTAGGTCTGCTATGTCACTTAACCTCTCCATGCTCCACTAAAAATAGACATTTCCAACCTTAAGATGAACTCTAATTTGAATTAAACATTACTTCTATAATAAATTAACCTATATAAGTACTTTATGTTCAACGCTAAAAACCCTTACCCTTCTGCATCTCAAAGTCAGTGGACTTTAACCTTGTGAAAGAAAAATGTGAGGAATAATTTGTCCTATGTATCCTTCTCTTAATTACAATGTAAGGAATGTATTAAAATGCTGTTTTAAACACTTATGTCCTTAATTATTAACAGATGGTGGTAGTGGGTTTGATTCCACAATGTACATAACAAAGCAAACAACAAAGCCGAAGGTCTTTTAACAGTGGGGAAGGAAGAAGAAATATGTTCCTGAATTACTGGGCATATTATCAGAATCATTCCTCTTTTAAAATTTAGAGAACTATCTTTTTCTGATATGGTAAACAAGCCTAGAGATGAACAGGTAAGAAGTGAAGAAATAAAATTTAAAAATAACTGGAAAGTTTTTTTTTAATTTTTAAAAATTGGGAAGAATCGTGGCATGAATCCTTCAAATTCCTATGTCCAGATTATGCTGTCCACAAGGTTTACCTGTGGAGTTCTTCTATGTGCCTTTTAACTCCTTTTTTTAAATTACCCAGAGAAAGTCTTTTCTATCAAGTTTTAAATCTAATGCTATATCAATAATGCAATCTACTATATGCAGTAACATTTTACTTCATCCGATGGATTAATAGTACAGTTGGTTTAGATGCCTTTTGGTCTAGAAACAGAAGGATGGATGAAACAACTCCTTTAAGTCTCTGACAGTTTCATAATTCTATTTTATCTATATAAGCTTCTTCTAACTTCCTCTGCCTATTCCCAAATAAGTTTCAGGCAATCTGAAACACTTTGAGTCCTGTAAGGAAATGTGTATGGATCAAATAAAAGTGGAACCCTTCCCCCATCCCTTCAGCTCCCATAATCAGTTTTACGATTATATCCAATAAACAAAATAGATTGACTTAATCTTTAAACAATTCTCTCATCACAGGAAGCCCATGGTAGAACTGCAGCTGCAAAAAACATCCCTTTAAACCAATCCCAACTACCTACGGCAATACAAAGTTAAACTAATTCCCATTGACAAAAGGCTATGTGTGCATTCATTCTGATCAGCCCCAGGATTTATTGTGTAAAACTCAGGGGATAAAAAGTCACCTCCCCAAGCTATGAAGCTTTTTTTCCATCCCAAATATTCTCAATGAAAGTTCTCTTGTCAAGCAGGAGGAGAGTCAAAAACAACAAACACTAGGAGAATTATCGGCTCCAGAACCACATCCCAGCTGTCTTTCCTTTCTGTTGTCAATGGCTCAGATGCAGTTTCCCACTTTCCTTTCACCATTCTCCCCCTACTCCTCAAGATTCTCACTCAAAAATACAATATTTACATCCTCAGACCGATGGCAAGAAAAGGGGGGGATGCAATTATCAAGGACGGAAAAAAGGGGGAAATATTTGAGAACCGAGGTTTCCACTGCAATAGCAATGAAAACGGCAGTCTGTGTCATCGGAATATGGGGGGACATCTGTGTGGGGCATCAAAAAGATGTGCAGTGTGTGTGTGTGCACTTGAGCTCTTGGGGCAGGCTGAGACCGTGGAGCAAAAAGTAAGAAAACCTGTGCTTTCCCTGCTTTCTTCTACTCTTCCCCCTCCAAGAGAGGAAGCTGAAGAAACTGGGGGAGGGGCAGAATGTTACCGTTCTCCTATTGGGGGTACACAAGACGGGCCTTAGGGTTCCTTCAGTTACTCGCGTCCAGTTAGGAGAGTCACGGAGGGAAGAGGAAGAGGGAACCCCTAAATGTTAACCCACCTCTGTTCAAAAACAGAAAAAAGGAACGGGGTAATGATTAAATCCAGATGGAGCGCCCCTGAAAGCGCCCCAGGTCACTCATCCCTATTAGGAGGCGGAAGGGCTGGGATAAAGGGGATGGAGGGTCGGAGGGGCTGGTCAGGGACAAGGCCCCACCCCCCCAACTTAAGAGAGAAGGGGAGCCCTAGCTCCCAGCCGTCCTCTCCTTCCCCGCACCTCCCCCCTTGGCCATCCCCACTTATCCCCCCTTCCCTTCCTTTCCTTTCCTCCAGAGCCTTAGGCAGCCGCGGGGGAGGCGGCCGCTCCTTCCTCCCCTCACCCACTCCGTCCCCACCCCCACTCCGCTCCCACCTCCCGCCCGCCACAGGCCCGTTACCTGCTCGTCGAAGCGGCAGACCACGGCCTGGACCCATTCCACCGGCCTGTGCGCGGCCATGTCCTCCCCGCGGCCGGGGGGCGGCGGAGGAAAGGGTCGGCCGGCGCCCTGGGCCGAGAAGAGGGCGGGGAGCGGGGGCTGAGGTGAGGGAAGAGGAGACGAGAGGGTCTGAGGAGTGCAGGCTCCGAACGTTCCCACGGGGGTGGGGATGAGGGGTCAGCGCCGAGCCGGGAGGGGGAGAGGGGAAGGGGGCGTTGGCAAGGAGGCTGGGGGGAGGGGGGCGGGGGAAGGGGGACCCGGGGGAGGGGAGGGGGGCCTCCTGGTCGCTCTCCCCACTAGCGCCGTCTCCCCACAGCCATCACAGTCCGAGACGCCGCCATGACACCCCACCGGAAGTGGGATCCTTTCCACGGCCCGGGGAGAGGGAGAGCGAGCGAGCTAGAGATTGAGAGCGCGGCTGGGAAAGAGGAGGGGGAAGCGAGAGGGAAGGGGGCCTGCCGCGCATGCGCCCGCGCCGGCCGGTTTCATTAATGAAAAAGCGAGCCCTCCTGGAGGTGACGTCACCTAACTCCTCGGGGCCGGGAGGCGCGCGTTTCCGCGCCTCCGGGCTCACCTAGACTGGCGCTGGGCACAGCCCGCCAGAGTGGAAGCTGACCCCGGTACATCCGCTCCCATCCCCACCGCCACCTCGGGCTGCCCTTCCCCCGCCGGCCTCCGGGCTTGGATAGCTCAGAGTTGGAAGTTAGGGCGCCCTGGGGCTAGCATTTCTCCCAGCGCGTAGATCTCCGCCACTTATCTCCCGGGGAGGCTGTGCTCAGCCCCTCTCTGCCTTAAGTTCTCACAAAAATAAGGCACACGATCTCAGATTTCCTGGTCCTTTGTAGCTACTATAGAATGCTGAGAAGAAAGAAAAAAAAAAAGGTCAAGAGAGATTTTTTTTTAAGGTCGCTTAAATACCAATGCTAGACCCAATGGCAATCAAAATAACTCAGACTCTGGAATCCAAGCCCATCCTTCCTCTTCTAAACTGATAGGCACTCAAGTTAATATAACTTTTGCACAGTTGATGACAGATTCAAGTTTCACCATCCTCAAAAAGCCTTTAAGGGCCTCGCATACATTATTAATTCAACACATTCATCATCTCATTTAAACCTTTCAACGAACCTTCTCAATAGATATCATTATCCTCATCTAACTGATGAATTCCGTGATTTGCCCAAGGTCACAGGGTTCACAGGTGGCAGAGTCAAGATGCAAATGTACGTGGTTTAACTCCAAAGACAAGAGAGACAAACTATGGCCCTCCTAAAACAAAGTCCTTCGTGATGCCCCCAGTACCAGATTTGAAAGGATTGTGCATGGAATTAGTTGTGCTGGTTTTGCAGGAAGAGGATTGCATCCAAAACTACAGATGATCTATCTATATCTGACATTGGACTTTGGGATGGGTTATTTTAAAATTTATCTTCCTCAATACATTTTACTTAGGCTAATTTTAAAATGAGTTGACACATTCTGAGCACACACTAATCAGCCAGTTAGGCCACACAGAAAGATACTAACTGGGTGATAAGGCAGAACGGAACTAGAATTTTAATTTTACCACAGAAAATCCACAAAACCAATAGCTCGTGTAAAGAGAGATACATCCATGAGGGAAGTTTCCAATCTCTGTAGGTTGGTGATTGTCCAGAATACATATTAAATGAATGTTTTATTCTGCTAGAACAAAAGGACAGAGTTTGGACATTTCTCCGGTCCCTTATTCTTTAAGGATGCAATATGGATATTGATACTGACTAATTTCTTTTAGATGATGTCAGAATGATGACAATGCTGGAAAGAAAAGGATGAATCTTAAATGAATGTCCATCTATGCTTTCCCCAACTAGAACCCCCCTGGAAAAAGTTCTCACTGACACCCACAGATAGTGTTCCAATACCTCTGCTTACTGCTACACTTCCAGATCCACAGCCTTCCTTTCCTTCTCTCATACTTCTTCTGAAGGTCCCCAGTTCCTTCCTTGTTGCCTCCCTCTGTGACTCTTTCCTCTCCTTGTCTGGTTTCTTCCATGAGCCCCCATTCCTCTCTAACTCTGGGATAAAACACCCAAACTTTAGGCCACAGCGCTCTGCTCTTCTTTTTTAATTCAGGCTCTGGCCAGCATGTCATTAATTCATCCTAATTTGTACTCGCTGTCCCGTTGCCTCCCCTGAGTGCCAAGCCTCTCATTACAGTTGGAGATCCAGAATTCACCCAACTTCCTCTTTAATTAATAATTTCATTCAATTCTGTCGAACCAATATTAAGTGTCCCAATGCCTATTATACACCATGTACTTTGTTAGGTAGTACGTAATGTGGCACGAATTCTAAACAAAAATGCCAAAGAAGGTAACGCATAGAGACTGTGGCGAACTAAGGAGCATATACCACCTCCATTTAAGAGAGCAGCTGTCACTCAACTCCAGTCAATTACTGCCATGCTGGAATGTTGACCCAGTGTTGCTAGATCTTTCAGTTACTCAAGAGAAGCTGGAGAGCTGAACTTATGTGTAAACTCTCCCAATTTTTACATAGTGGCAGCCAATTCACATTTTTTAAAATGCTGTGCAGCCAAACAAAATATGTCTGCTGTCTGAATTTAGCCCATGGAACACCAGTTTGACTAGCTCTAGTGGAGTCAAAAGGCATGAGCTTCAGAGTTTGTATCTTAACTTCCCCCATCCTGCACTATCCAACACAAGAGTACTGAAGGAACTATTAGTGTTTGGTATATATAGTTTTAAATGCAACTCTCTCTCTCATTCATCCTGTTTTTTGGTCAGGCAACTATCTCTGCCAAGTTTTTTCTCCAAGAGTCTAGTTCCAGCAGTATTCGCTCCATTCTACCCACCACCATTCCCATCCCCACTGGCACAGCCAACCACCCCAGCATACCAAAGAGCACATGGCTCCTCAGGACTCAGATGCTCACTTACCCAGCTGCTGGGAGCGTTAGTGGCCTACAGCTATCAGCTGAATCCCTTTCCAGGACTTGTCCTCAGCCAAAGACAGCTCCCTCCCACCAGGTCATGCCACTCCCCAGGAGAGGAGTAAGACTCCTCTGAGGGGCTTTCCTCCCTCCAGAGCTCCCTTACGGAATCAGCTCTCAAGAGAAAGGCTATCCCTTGCCCTGACATTTGCTGGGACTGCATTTAGTTCAACTTCTCTTTCTGCCCCATCCTTTCCCATTCACTCCTGCACAATGTTGATCCCAAGGGCAATAAGTCCCATAAGTGGGTCTGATCCAATGGCCCTAAATCACCCCCTGGCCAGCCGGTAGTGAGCCCCTCAGATGAAACCCTGAGAGGCCCTGGCAGTACAGTGTCAAAACTTTCAACAATGGTGACGGGCTGGGATGGATGGGATGTAATCCCAGTAGAAGAATGCATTGGTAGGTAGAATCCATCTGGCAGTTTAAAAATATTGGGAAAATAGTAACTTAAAAACAATGGAATTGGATGGCTATTGATGGAGTAAATCTATACTTTGAAGAAAAACAATGAAAGGTTGAGGATGATTAATCACCAATTAAAGGCTAAGGATGAGAGCCAGAGTGCCTCCTTAGCAGCATATAATGGGTAGAGGGAGAAAAAGCTGAAGATCAGGCCCAGGACTTAATTATAATAGCAGCAGAACTCCAGAATGTTCTCAGCCCTGACGAGTCTGCTATGTCAAGGTCAGGGCCATAGTTGAGAAGAACTGGGACCCTGACACTTTGGATGGGGACTGAATGCACTTGAAAACCTTAACACCCCACTACTGATGGTAGAAGATGTTACAGAGCTAGGGTCCCTGACAGCAACGGACCTGATAGGATACTGGAGAAACAGAGACCAGATGGCAGTGCTTAACCAGCACAAGCAAGATCGAGTGGCATTGTTATGAGTTGTAACCAAGAAGGCCTCCTCAGTCTTACTTGTTCAGGCTGGTCTCAAATTCCTGAGCTCAAGTGATCCTCCCACCTTGGCCTCCCAGAGTGCTAGGATTATAAGTGTGAGCCACAGTAATCAGCCCTCAATGTGTAGTTTTTAAAGCTCAAGGATTAGGAGGCAGCTGAGAGAAGCTACCCCAGTAAAGTCACAACGCCTTGCCCTGTTTCTTGACCTAAGCCAACTTCCAGAACCTAATGACTGATGAAGACTAGATTCCCAGCAAATGTATATACTGATGAGCCCTCCAGTCCTTCCCAAATGTAAAATTAGAATGGACAAACTTAATATTTAGCAGAATCGCCACGTTAGTTCCTTGACCTCTGGGGTAAGAGCTGTCACAGTGGAGAAGGCCGAGTGGAAGCTTCAGAAACTGCATCCCCTAACCCCGCCAAGAGTCTAAATTTTAAAAAACTGGCATCCCTAGGGGAATGACAGAGATTAGAATGCAAGCACAGAGTAGCATGGGCTCCCACTCAACAAGGCTGATCTAGGTACTGATGCCACCAAGTGCCCAACATGCCAGCAACAGCATGTGGCTTTTGTCTTTTGCTTTTCCTTCTTCTATCATGCCAAGAACACAGATTCAAAGCCTGGAAGTGAAAGAGACATTTTGCAAAAGGTGGAAGCTAAAGGAAGCCTGGGTCCCTGATGCTTCCTTAAGCAGTTATACCTGCCCGAAACTGCCTACCTCTGGAGTTCTGGTTACATGAGAAAAATAAAACCTCCACTTTGTTAAACACGTGCATCCGGGTTTCAGTTCCTTACAGCTGAATGCAACCCTGATACCAGTGGACGATGAGAAGTGGAAAGAGTGAGGGACTTTTAAGCAGTTGCTAAACAGAGACCTAGAGGAATAGGGCAGGCGACTTTCAGAAGTGTTACTGTGGGTTGTAAGGTTCTTTCTCTGAATGCAATACTACCCCAAAACTGGTCCAAGTGAGGCCTAGGACTTATTTGGGTTATTTATCATCAATTAAGTACTTATATAATTATCATAAGTAGTGGCATCGCAAATACTATTAAGATAAAACACTGTAAGAGGAATATTGTGGGGAAGGGTGCGCAAAGAGAAATCAGAGCCAGAAATTGACTCTACCATGCCTTTGCTCTTTTTATCTGGGCCTGAAATAATTTTTCTGCTATCTGTCCTTTAAATCCCACCTTATCCTCCTATGCTAACTTGTTTTGGTCACTCCAGTTCTTATTCCTCTGACTTTTAAGCAAGCATAGTCACCTTGTCTTCATCTCAGGCATGCTAGGCTTCTGGCTCCCAGCAATACCAAACCACAGGAGAACTGTAATACATTTGTTTTGATTTATTAATCAAAGGGGAGCAGCTGGAAACAATTAGTTACAGGCTAATTGTTATCAACTGCCTAGGTAATGAAAGCTACTATGAGGACTCCTCCTATATGAATCTTCTGGTCTAGCCATTGAAAAGGTGAATTATCAACAGCTGAAAAAGAAATGTTTTCGTTCTTTGGTGATAAAGTTAATCTCCCAAACTTTCATTCATTCATGCATGTCTATTGAAGCGAAGTGTTACATGGGATTTGTCAGAGAAGATTCAATTCCTGCCCAGAAGAAGTGTAATTATGAAAGATTAGACAGGTCTCTAAATAACTGTCAGAGAAGACAGAATAATAGAAACTTCCTTTCAAGGAGTGCTTACAGGAAGTCAGGCATTATGTTTTACTCTTATGTACACTATCATTTTTAAAGTTCATACAACCATATTATTAGCCCCATTTTACAGATAAGGAAAGAGAAGCTTAAAAAGATTTAGCGGCCAGCTGGGCACAATGGCTCACACCTGTAATCCCAGCACTTTGGAAGGCTGAGGTGGGAGGATTGCTTGAGGCCAGGAGTTCAAGACCAGCCTTGGCAACGCAATAAGACTACACCCCCCCTCCACCTCTGCACACCCGCCCTCCATCTCTACAAAAAACTCAAAAATTAGCCAGACATGGTGGTGGTGTGCGCTTGTAGTCCCACCTACTCAGGTTGAGGTGAGAGGATTGCTTGAGTCCAGGAATTTGAGGCTGCAGTGAGCTCTGTTGGCTGGAGTGCAGGCCTAGGCTAGAAGAGCAGTAGAAGAGGGGGTCCTGGATGGGACCCCCTGGTCTGAAGGTCTGGCTGAGAAAGCCGCGAAGGTCTGGCTGAAAAATTGAAACTCACTGCTTATAGCCCCAATGTACAAAAGATGGTTGTTACCCAAATACCAAGCCACAGCTATGTCCTTAGCTTGGATCTCAGAAAAGAATACATTTTTTCGTCATCTGGAGGAGGCTAAGACAAAGGTTTATCTTTGGCTCCAATTATATATTTCCAAAAGTGTGAATAATTTTGTACATGTCTGGTTCGTGGTTGCACACATCAGAAGCCACCTGCAGTTTACCTAAACAGAAAGGGAGTGTATTGGAAGAATGTTGGTAGGTGACAGAATGGGTGGGGAGGCCGGGTTACCAGCCCCAGGAAACAGGCAGGAGCCAATGGAGGTGAGTCAGCAGGAAAGCCAGCCAACTGTGTGACACAGGAACATTACCCACGGCCACAGCCACTGCCCAGCGCACTCCACAGCCACTGCTGAGAAGGCTCCCTCAGGGTTCCTGTGTCTTGGCATTATCACTCCCTCCATAATCATCATCCCATTGGCTGAGCCAGACGGAGGGACAGGGAATGTCTGGCCTTTTCCAGCTTCCACAGGCAGAGACCCTCCCATTGGGACCTTTCAGAAGTGGAATTCCCACTGAATGGAAAGATTTTAGGTGTCGCATAGCCCAAAAGACCAGCAAATGTCCACAATTTAGAAATACATGAATAAAGGACTGATTTTTCTATTTTCTTCTAGTTTTAATTCAGAGACATGGTAGGTTTTTAAAGGACATATTTAAGATCGAGACTATTCAATATGTTTTATACTGTACTCTGGGGGTCATTATAAGAGAGGGGGTTGATTGTGCGGCTTGAACTCGGATAAGACCTGGGTTTGAAGCCCAGCTCTACCATTTCCTAGCTGTGTGGCCATAGGCAGGCAAATTAACCTCTCTGAGCCTATGCACTTCTGTAAAATGGGATCATCATAGTACCTGCTTCACGGCTTTGAACTCTGAGGCTTAAGAGAGATAATGCTTGTGAAAATTGCTATACTTGGCACCCGGGAAGCACTGAATAAATAGCAGCTATTATCATTGAGTGACTAGTCCTAAAGTGTAAGAAATTAACATGGTCACTTTGGGCCACCTACCTTGGGGGCTCTGGCCTGACTTTAAGTCCAGGCAGCTAGAGCCACACAAGGGTAGAGGGATGTCCAGATGTCCGCTTATACATTTTTCCCCCTCATTCTTGCTTTTTCTCCTTTTATTTAAAGCCATGGGCTTTGGTGTTATAGGTTTGTATTTGAATCCAGGCCTACCAGATTAATGTTGGACACCTCAAGTTATTTACCTTCCATAACCCTCAGGTTTTTAGTTGCAAAATGAGGATAATGATATCTACTTCATGGCAATGCTGTAACAAATAAATCAGATAACTGGTGTAGGGTGCTTAGCACAGTGCCCCACAGATCAGAAGGTCTTCATTATTATTTATTGGTCCTCCTGGGCTAGGAGAGAACTAGCACTTCCCGAGAAGATTCATTTCCTTCCGTAACACTCACCACATGTAAATTTCTTTCTTTGATGCTTAAGTCATCTGGCAGGGATTCTTCTGGCTTCTACCAAAAAAAAATTTTTTTTTAATCACCTTGACAGTTGGAAGTCACACCTATGGAAAATGCTAGTGTTCATGTAACAAAATAGATAGACCAGATAATCGCCAACCTGCAGGTCCAAGGGTAAACTAGGTCAGCAGTTCTTAGAGTATGTTCCACTGAACTCTCATTCCAGACATGCTCCTTAGGAAAGGGCACTGTGGTGAAGTAAGTTTGGCAAGTATGACTCTATCCTTCTTTTAGGAAATTGCAATGCACACCAGCTTATCCAAGGCTCTAGGAAGTGCTACCGACAGCAAACGGCAAAACAGAAGGAAAAGAACCAGTGTCACAATATTACCCTAAAAGCATGAATGAACAAAACCCTTCATCATGAAACACTAATAACACACCTTGCTAAATGCTGAGGGAGGTATTTCTGAAGTAAATGGATCATTTTTGGTCCCTGCATAGCAAAACTTCACTCCTATGCCACAGAACCCTAAAGTGGTAAAAACGTGTTTATGATCCTCATGTATTTCTAAGAAAAGTTCTCGTAGGTATGGTAGCTATATTTTAGAACTAAAAAATGAGGCTATTTTAAAGCAATGGTAGCTTAGAAAATTCAGGACATATGATTCTCCAGCACGGCACAAGGCGCAGAGTAGGGGCTCCATAATTGAATGGAGGGGAATTTCCTAGGAAGATCAGTCTCAATGTTTCTTTCACCCCCCTCACTTACTTGCCTGTCTCACTTACGTAAACATTCTAAGTCTATGGGACATGAAACTTTGTATCATTAACATATTAAACTATCATCAAACAGCCCATCATTATACAAAGAGTGATTATGATCAAAATACTAAAGCAATGAGTATTGAAACAAGTGAAATAAATGCTCAAAGTGAGAGGAGGAAAGATGTGAGTCCTATAGAGGGGAAAGAGATAAAATGACAGAAGAAGATAGGAAGTGAAAAAATCCCCCCACCATCAATAACATCATCATCATCATCATCATCATCATCATCCCACTTACTACGTGCTGTCAAGCACCATGCTGAGTAGTTACAGGCAATATGGCAGCAACCCTGTGACTGAATTATTATTATCTCTATTTTATAGGTCAGCAGACTGTGATTTAGACAGGGAAAGATTCACAGTAGCAAGTTAGAACCAAGATTCGAACACAAACTCTTACTACAAAGCCTGCTTATTTAACTGTTGTTCCAAAATATCATAAGGTAAGATAACGTTTTCTTATATAAATAGTATAGTAATTAGAATGTTCTTGACTCAGAACTATAAAGCTAATACATTTTCAACATGATCAGCAATGTGTCATAAAAACAGATACAGCAACTGCAAACTTCTGTATCTTTTAAATATGCAAAATTATGCTCTATAACATAAATATACACTCGAGGAGCTTCAGTGCATTTAAAAATGTACACATAAAATAGTATAAATATATTAATAGTTGTCTTCAGAATCTGCTGTATTATAAATTTGACCTGACATTAATATTGAAGCTATAATAAACATTTAATTAAAGGTAATTTTATGTGCCCCTTAGACTTTTAGAACAGCTTTTAGGGTGATTGAACAAGCTGGTGGTGTTTAAAAACTGCCCAAAGAAATTTTATAACTTGCCTTCTTTTTCTCTCAGTGCCTTCTACTTTTTTCAGTATATTCAAAAGTATGTCATTTGGTTCAGTCCCACACCTGACAACTCTGTTGACAGATGTCAAGAGTCCTTCATACTCTTTTGGGAAGCCACAAAATTAAAAAGAAGCATCAGGAAATTCCACTGTGAACAGTTTAGACATGCAGGCAGGCAGAAGACTGAATCCTAACTATCGTGTGCATATGTGGGTACATGTGTGTGTGTGTATGCATGCATGAACATGATTGTGCATGTATGTGTGAATGCATGTTTCTATATATATGTGCATGCATGAACATGAATTATGTGTGTACTGGTGTACAAATGAGTGTATAAATGTGGGTACATATGTATATGTGTGTGCGTGAGTGTGTGTGTGTGTGTGTGTGTGTGTGAAGACAAGGAACAACTTGAGGTGCTGCTTCCTGAAAGGTGATGGGGGTATTTGGAGCAACACAGCTCCTTCATCTCTGTTTAAGGCAGTCCTTAGCAATTAGCTGAGAGAGAGAGAGATAGAGAGAGGGGAGAAGAATCTCAGAAACCTTTCAAAGAAATGAAAGAGCAACATAAAGATTAGGCACAATTGGCCGGGCGCGTTGGCTCACGCCTGTAATCCTAGCACTCTGGCAGGCCAAAGTGGGAGGATTGCTTGAGGTCAGGAGTTCGAGACCAGCCTGAGCAAGAGCGAGACCCCTGTCTCCACTATAAATAGAAAG
Source organism: Propithecus coquereli (assembly GCF_000956105.1). NCBI lineage: Eukaryota > Metazoa > Chordata > Mammalia > Primates > Indriidae > Propithecus > Propithecus coquereli. The sequence continues at coordinate 1,794,227 of NW_012148408.1, read as the reverse complement.
AAATTAGCCAAATAACTAAAAATAGAAAAAATTAGCCAGGCACGGTGGCGCGTGCCTGTAGTCCCAGCTACCTGGCAGGCTGAGGCAGGAGGATTGCTTGAGCCCAGGAGTTTGAGGTTGCTGCGAGCTAGGCTGACACCACAGCACTCTAGCCCAGGTAAGAGAGTGAGACTCTGTCTCAAAAAAAAAAAAAAAAAAAAGATTAGGCACAATTAACTCTTTTTTTTTTGAGACAGAGTCTTACTCTGTTGCCCTGGCTAGATTGAGTGCCGTGGCGTCATCCTAGCTCACAGCAACCTCAAACTCCTGGGCTCAGGCGATCCTACTGCCTCAGCCTCCCAAGTAGCTGGGACTACAGGCACGTGCCACCATGCCCGGCTAATTTTTTCTATATATTTTTAGTTGTCCAGATAATTTCTTTCTATTTTTTTTAGTAGAGACAGGATCTCGCTCTTGCTCAGGCTGGTCTCGAACCCCTGAACTCAAATGATCTGGCCGCCTTGGCCTCCCAGAGTGCTAGGATTACAGGCGTGAGCCACCACGCCAGGCCCAGTTAACTCTTAAAAAGATGAATGAAATTGTAAATAAAATGCTAAACTGAGCATTAAATTCTTCAGGATACTAAGAAAGAACAGGCTTGGCTCTACTATATTACATTGAAACCAGTGGTAACTATTCCTTTTGAGCTTTAATGCGTGATTCTTTTTTTTTTTTTAAGTCTTTTTCTAGGTTGTGTTTCCCAGAACCAAAGCCTGAGATGAAGACTTGTGTGCAAGTTATTTATTATTTATTCATTTATTTTTGTGAGACAGAGTCTCACTCTGCCACCAAGGCTGGATTGCAGTGGTGTGATCACAGCTCACCACAATCTCCAACTCCCAGGCTAAAGCGATCCTCCTGCCTCGGCCTCTCAAGTAGCTCGGACTACAGGCATACACCATCACACCCAGCTAATTTTTAAAAAAGTTTTTTGTAGAGACAGGGGTCTTGCTGTGTTGTTGCCCAGGCTGGTCTTGAACTTCTGGCCTCAAGAGATCCTCCCACTTCAGCTTCCCAAAGTGCTAGGATTACAAGTGTGAACAACCACACCCTGCCCAACTAATTTATTAAGGGAGGGTTCCCAGGAGAAATCAGTGAAGGAGTGGGAGAATTAGGCAAGGGGAGAAGCCCAGCCAAGCTGCTATTCAGCCTGATCCTGCAGGGGGACTCTGAATGTATAATAAATCACACCTGAGTCTGTCTCGACCTAAGGCAAGGGACCTCTTGCTCTTGGTCATCCACTGAGGGCTACGCCAGGAGGATGAAAATCACTACGCACTTCCAGAACTCTGTCCTTGAGGATAAAGTGGCTCCAGCAGTCCCAGGGCAGGTCCCCAAAGAAAAGTCACAGGTGCAGGCCATTGTAAACAAAAGCACACTTGAATCTGGGGAGAAATGACCAGAATGATAAAAAGATCTGGGAGGATTTGGGCAGAGCACCAGTATCAATCACTATTGTCTCTTACGATGACAGCCTATACGGGTGTTCCTGCCATGGGTATGCAGAGGGCACTACAATGAAGAGGGAACCCACAGTCTGGCAGTGCAAACCCGAGGAAATGTTGTAAGAGGCCCTCGAGAGTCCTGAAGTGCCATAAAGAATGAAGACTTCCAACTTCGCTCCTTCTCTCCTTGGCTGTTGTCTTTTGTTAACCCCTTTCTGTTGGGAACCCTTAGCATATGGTGGGTAAGGGACTGGCCACTGAATTTAGACAATCCTGGTTTTGAATATGACATGTTACTTATTGGCTAAGGGACACCTTGCCAAGTTGCTTACCCTCTCTGTGCCTCAGTTTCTCCACATGTAAAACAGGGATAATAAAAGTATGTACTTCATAGGGTTGTTATAAGGAATCAATGTGTTACTAATTCTAAAGCACTTAGAATGGTGTTTGGTTACAAGGTAAGCATTTGATTGGGGATTGCTAAATAAAAATGATGATTTTTCTGTCCCCTTCCTGGTTACTGATAGAAAAAGAAATATTGGAAATCTCAAAAGGGGTTCTCTGCTTTTTTTTCAGAGGCAGTAGAATGGAGGTGGGGTGGAAGGAGAGAAGGAATTATGTTCCAGTCATCACAAGTCGGGGAGAAAGGAAACCAATCAAGCGATAGCAGGATGTAACCGCGGATCAGAAAGTAGGTAGGCACAGCCCTGTGGTCCAGGAAAACAAAGAATATGACCCAGGGACCTGGTCTGAGAACCTAGCGTGTGTTCAGAACATGAGGAACTCCACTGCAAGAGGCCTGTGAGCCTCCGCCCAGACGAACCCTCCCAGCAAAGACTATACCATGAGACAGAAATCACTCCCGGCTTGGCCGAAGCAGAATGCCTGGACCACCACTGCCAAACAACTAGATGAATGGAAAGTCTTAGAAAATTGGGTCATGGATGCTGGGTAGCCTGAAAGGTGCAGAGTTGCTGTATGTGCCATCGAGATAAGAGGGGCTGGCTGTATTGCTGGAGAGCTCCAATCCCGAGGACCAGATTCCTGGCTCTGCCCTCCTGGGACACAACACAGCAATGCAAATTAAGGGTCTGGAGTCAGACTGCCTGCATCTGTGTCCTGACCCTGTTCAGACTGGGTGACCTCAGCCAAGCGACTTCCCTTCTCTGAGCCTCAGTGTCCTCATCTGTAAAACGGAGTTGCTTATAAAGCCTACCTCATAGTGGTGGTTTTATTTTTATTTTTTGTTTTTTCAAGATTCATTGGGATATAGAATATAGCTCAGCACCTGGAACAGCGTACACTCAATCAGACATGTTTTCTGCTATTTGGTCAAACCCTCCCCTTGGACAGAATTCCTGAAGCAAGCCTCACTCTGGCTAACCTTATTTCAATGTCATTAGCTTTTTGGTTAGTTATGGTTCATAAAAGCATAATATATAAATATTCTATTTTCAGGCTGAGATGAAGATTTTCAGGCTTTTAAAAATAAATCAAATGAAACCCTGTTTTCCAACCAACTTCTATTAGAAGCTGGATTTGTAAAACCAGTGACAGCTGCCTCTGCCTGAGGCCGCAGGGGGTGGCAGGAGCCTGGACAGCTGGCATCACCCTTCTTCCTGAGCCAGCGCCTGAGACACATGGGGGAGCCCTGGGCTCCTGGGACGAGTCAGAACATGCCCCACTTTCCAACATTCCCTCTAGTACATCCTCTTATTTTACAGTCTGAAGTTCATCACGCGGAGGTGACTTGTTCAAGATCTTTCCTGCTTGACAATGACAGCACCTGAATCCAGGCACTATTCTCTTTGATGGCTTCCCTCACTTTCATCCTTGAGGACCACCTGCACAGTTTCTGCTCTTGTTAACTAGAGCACCACTTTATTTACTTAATTACTTGGTTAATATAATTCCTTGCAGTGATTCTCCCGTTTTTTTTTTTTAAATCTTGGCCTTGCTATAAGCAATAATATCCATGAATCTCACATTTTTCTTTTTTTATTTCAGCATATTATAGGGGTACAGATGTTTAGGTTACATATGTTGCCCTTGCCCCCCCCAAATCCGAGTTTCAAATATGTCCATTCTTCAGGTGGTGCGCATTGCCTCTTTGTGTATACAAATACCCTTCCCCTCCTCCTTCATTCCACCTCCCCCCTTCCCCCTGCCCAACATCCAGTAGATGTTATTCTTATATGTGCACTTATGTGTTGATCAGTTAATACCAATTCGATGGTGAGTACATGTGGTACTTGTCTTTCCTGAATCTCACGTTTGATCTATTCTACATCTTAATACTCATTTATATTAACAAACAAATATTTAAAAAATTGTTCATATACTATTTAAAGCTTATTTATACACCCCCAATGATTTCCACACTACATTTTGGAGCATACTGCTGTGCGTGCAATAAAGGACATACCTCAGCTCTAAGGAAACCAGTCCAGGTCGGGTACTGTGTTTATATCAAATACCAGGAGATCCAGGGATTTGCCAAACCTTGTTCCCTGTGGGCCTCCATTCAACAGGATGACACAAGTTGAGAATGAAATTAAAGCATGACTGCAGTGGAGTTGGTTTTTGGTTTTGTTTTGCTTTTTAAATTAGAAACAAGAGGCGGGAGAACACTGGATCAGATGATCCTTTGAAAGTGTCTCCCATTCTGTAATTCAGTGGGTTCCGCACCATGGAATGTTTGAACTTATAAGTTTTAAGAACTTTTCTGTATATGTGTAATGTACACACTTTACAATAAGAAAGCTGCGATTAGTCTAGTCTCTGTAATCACAAGAAGAAGTTGCAGGGCTCATACGGTGGGGAAATAATTCGCACCTTGGAATGTTAATTGCACTTGCTCCTCAGCCTGGAGGCTGAGATGCAGCAGGATGGTTGTGCAACACTACACGCCTTGGCTTGTCTGGCTGGCTCTGGCTTTAGAAATGAAGAAACAAGAAAATCATTTAAGTTTTGCCTAGAGTTAAGGTTAGTCTTTTTAAGTATTCCCCCTCCCCCCTTCAGATAAAGCAACTTATATAGGTCGTATATAAACATTTAATGCTTTTTCCATTTTCTTCAAAGATAAATTTTTGCAGCTGACTTTTCCATTTGGTACATCTCCTAGAGTTGGCTCGTCACCTTAGATCTGATGCAAGGGTAATATAACCCAGGACTGGTCAGATGTACCCTCTCCATTGCATTTCACATTCAGAATATCTCGTTTCTTTTTCCAGTTACACAAGTGTGAGAGTCCCAATGTTAGCAAAAGTCTTCCAGAAAGTTGGGACAGATTAGCTAGTCAAGCTAGCCCTCACAGATGGACTAAAAAATAATAATTAATAAAGTATTGTCAGTATACTAGCTGGAAGCACAGACTTTCATTTCAGATAGACCTGCGTTTGAGTCCTGGCTTTACTTACTATGAGACATGGAAAAAGTTAATTAACCTCTCTGGTGCTTCAGTGTATTCGATTTCTTTCTTTTCTTTCTTTTAGACAGATCACCGTGTCTCACTCTGTCGCTTGGGCTAGAGTGCAGTGGGTTCATCATAGCTCACTGCAACCTCAAACTCCTGGGCTCAAGCGATCCTCCTGCCTCAGCCTCCCAGGTAGCTAGGACTATAGGCTCACACCACTACACCTGGCCTGTATTCATTTATAATTCAAGGATACAAATAGTACCTACCTCATAGGGTTGCTTTGAGGATTAAATGAGATATCGCTCATAAGATATTAAGCATAGAATAGAAGGCACATAGAAAGCAATCAAAATTGCTAGCTGTTATTCTCATTATGACTTTCATGATTACCACCATTCTGTCACACAAACTACCTGAAATTGATATGGTCACTGTGGCAGATTCCACAGATGAGTCCACACAACGCACACTCTAACCCTTTCTAAAACCTACAGTGCCCAGACTTTTGTAGCTAGGGTTCTGCCAAGCAGGTGCACGTGTGCTCCAGGAAGGTGAGAGCGATTCAAGTGAAGGGGCAGCCCCATGTAGGTAGATCCATTTTTTTTTGCAAACACGATGATAAAAGAGCCTTGGTAGAAGTTCCAGTGTCCAACCCCTGGTACTGTAGGTATTGCCCAGTGAGCAGCAGCGGTGGGGCTCCCATGAGAATAGTTCTGTTTATAGCTGGGCATTTCTCCCAGGGTTGTTTCTGGCTGTGCAGTATTCTAGTTTATTTTCCTGGCACTGCTAGAAATCCTGTAAGCTACCTAATACCCTGCTGTAATCCCTTTCTGTTGAAACTAGCTAGAGTGAATTCTGTTGTCTGCAACTAAGAACACAATAATTATCAAAACAATCAATATAGCAATTATCAGAATAATCCTTGTTACTACAGTAATAAAGATTTCTTTATTAAGCATATTCAGGCTACTAAGAGATAAAGAAAGTATGTGTTAAAAACTTGTCCTTGCCTTCAAAATGCATTTATATAAAAGATAGCACATGAATGGAAATCTGCTGTTTTTTTTTTAAGGCTTAATTTTCTTTGGCAGCAGAAAGCTTTTTGTGAGGAAATAGCAGAATGAACTGATTAAACTTGAAACCTTACAGAAAAGAAACCTCACTTGGATCTTTATGGAGGATGACAGGCAAACCTACCTGTTAGAATGTTCTCTAGAAATCACAATGGGAGAGTTGAAAGGTGCTCCGGAAAGCCAGTTTATGTGTATAAGTACTTGGCTCAGTATATACTTGGACTTGTATATAGTCATTAATGTACTCACTTCGAGGATGGCACCCAGGGGCATGCTCAGTTACAATGAGAAAATGCCTTGAGAGAAGTAATTAACATGAGCACTGAGCTCTCTCTCCAGACAGATTTGGAATTAATGAAAAATGACTGTGTGATGGGTACAGGCCTGGGTGACGTGTAGTTTCTGTTTTACCAGTGTTTTTATCTGTTTTTGTTGTTGTGAGTTTTTTAAACATAATGTCACATTCTTTCTCCCTACCAAGACTGCTCTTAAGATGTGTTCTCTGAGTGACCATGCCCCACTGGCAACTCTCTTATCATTTTTATTTAATACCGAGTTTCCCACTTTTTCCCCTTATATCCTCCTGGCAAAATGCAATGACCTCTTCAAAGCAGATCAGAGAACTTTCCATAATGCTAAGCTAATAGGCAGGACTTTCAAGTGCTTAAGGTACTTATTTCCTGTCTTCCTTTAGAAAAGAGCACAAAAAGTCTGGACCACTGGTTTAGTCAAGTGGTGTATTAGTTTCCTATTGCTGCTGTAACAAATTGCCACAAACTTAGTGGCTTAAAACAACACAAATTTATTATTTTATAGTTGCAGAGGTCAGAAATCCAAAATCAGTTTCACTGGGATTTAGCCAAGTTGTCTGCAGGATTGGATCCTTCTAGAGGCTTTAGGGGAGAACATATTTTCCTGCCTTTTTCAGCTCCTCGAGGCTGCCTGCATTCCTCGCTTCATGGCTGCTGCCTCACCTCACTCCAACCCCTTGTGCCCAGTGTCACATCTACTACTGACTCTGATCCTTCTGCCTCCTCTCATAAGGGCCCTTGTGATTATACTGGGCCCACTAGAATAATCCAGGATAGTCTCTCAAGATCCCTAATTTAATTACATCTTCAGAGTCCCTCTTGCCATGTGAAGTGACACGCACAGGTTCTATGGATTAGGGCTTGTTCAGCCTACCACAGGTGGCAAGAAACTGAGTTCTAGTTTCCCCAATCAATAGGGACTTGCTATAAGGTTATGTAGAGAAGTAAGTGTGAGTAGGAAATCAAGAAAACCAACAGGCATTTGAGATATGACAGGTGGCTTTACTAAAAACCTACCTAACAGAGAAAAAGAAACTATCTAACAGAAAGTAAGAGAAATAATCTCATAGCACATAATTGTCCCTTTGAAGAGAAAACTCACAACACAACTACCCCCTTTGTTTTAATCAAAACACTTTAGCCTAACTCGTTATCTCTAAGAGTTTCATTTCCTCAGCCTTGAAGAGCCCTATGTGAACAGTAGGGGTGCAAACCCCCTGCCCCAACTCTTTGTCTCAGTTCCTGCCAAAAAACAAATTCCAAGGACTCTCAGAGGCCGGCATCACAGAGAAAAGAGGGAAAATAAGGAACACCTGCAACAACTTCACCACTGCTTCTGTTATCAGCCTGCTAAAGCAGAGAGGAAAAAAAAAAACATTTTTACCCTTTAAAACTCCAAACAGCTTTTCCTCAGCTGCCCAGCATTTCTGCTCCTTCATTCGTGTGCTGTGGCCACTCATTCCCTCCTTGTCTCTCTCTTTCTCTCTTTCTTTCATGGTAAAATAAATAAACTTTGTACCTCTTTCTATCCTAAACTCTGTGTGAGAATTCTTTCTTCATCCACCATGAACACCTAGTGAATTTCCACCCTTTCAAGGTACAAATATCTGATTACCTTGCTGTCCTCTCAGCAGCTAGCAGGTGCCTTTTGCTCAAGCTCTAAGCTTCTACCTTTACCTGACTCAGCCTTTACTTCCTCCTTTATTTTAGCAAACTCAGTCGGCCAGAGACCATCCTGTAGAGGGTGACCCTTTTCTGCCAAGCTTGTACAAGGACATCTCATTGCCTGCTGTCTTGCCTATAGATGGCCACTTGTGAATCAGTCACCAATCCTTGGTCTGATCAGCTTTGGCTAGGAAAGCTGGGCCACAGCACACAAAACATGCAGAGGAACCGTGGGCCTTTTCCTCCAAAACCAGCTGGGAGATGGCAAGCATTCAGAGATTGTCCAACTGCTCTCCCAAACAACTTCAGGGACTTCAGAATTTGGGCAATAGTTTTTTGCTTCCCAATTTTTGAAACTGGGTTGTTTATAGGTGCTTGTTATTACAAATGAGTTTTGGTTATCATTTACTAAGTACACTTTTCCTAAGACAAAATAAATTATAAAATCTGTAAAAATAAAGAGCGCTTTGGAAAGCTACGGGCTTGTCATGATGGCCTGTAGTCTAATCATAGACTCTAATTACAGGAAAAGATATGCATATCGCCCAAAGAAGGTCTTCAAAGTCAAAGGCCTTTCTGGGTACTTCAAATTATATACAGCAACACACTGGAATTCCTAAGCCCTGAGTCATCCATGAAAAATAGTTCATACAGCTTTCGGGACACTGAGTCTAATTCAGAAACCATTTTATAAATGTCTACTCTCTTTGATAGAGAGAGGAGACCCAGGGAAGGAGAGAAGTAATCTGTAGGGTAGCACAGAATCAAACTGACTTCTCTAATGGAGGCCTAGAGCCTATTATGCTATATATTCTTGGATCGTGTCAGATAATCACAAGTTCAGACACTGGATTAGTCATATCATGAATTTCATAATCACCATGTAATAGACACAGACCTTTAAACAGTCCTTTCCCTTGCAAGCCAGTTTATTGCCGGAATTAAATGAACAGTCACTCTGCAGAAAATGGAACCAACTTTTTACTTTGCTCACCTTGGCAGTGAGTAGGAGCTTTCTAGGAGTTAGTACTCTTCCTAACCAATCTGTTCAAGTGGAAACAAGCAGATTGTCTTTAAGAATGCAAAGGTTCTCTCTCCAAGTGGGAGCCCAGAGCAAAGGTAAAGGAGAAAGCATTTAATGTCCAGGCTAAGAGAAATAATTGTGCTGTGTGTGTTTCCACTGCATAAACATTAACATTTAATTAAAACTTTATACAGCTCAGACACCTCTAATTCTAGCTTGGACTCTGGGGCCAGAAAGACTGTTCAAATCCCAGCTTGGCCACTTACAGGCAGTGTGATCTTTGGCAGATGGAACTGACAGGGGTGCATGTTCCGTTAAAGTGATGATTAAAATCAGATAAAGTTCGCATCGCAGTGTTGTATGAGTGGGAGCTGTTACTAAGCCTTACCTCCTTTTGTCATTCATTGTTCATTCTCACCACTCCAAGTCTTATTGAGAGCAATGTTATGCTCAGAAGTATCCTCAAACTACCAAGCTACCTCTTCCTTCTTTGGAAGCTCAGTTCTGGAATCCGTTGGTGCTTATTTGGACGCTCCAACCTCCTGCTGTCCTTTTCTCACACCTAACATAAATCTGGGGTTTGCTTTTGATGACATCTTCTCCTCCCCTATGCTCTAAACAAATTTCTCTTATATAAGAGCCTCCTTCTCTTTTTCCCTCCAATTTTTTATTTCTGATTTTCTTTCCCTAATTTTGTCTCTCCAAAGGCCAAAGATTAGAGAGGACATTCCCATCAAGTTTAGACAATGTGGAATGCGGTCAGGTCGGGGGAAGGAGGAAGGTAAGGAATCCTGCCTGTTTTATTATTTTTTTTTCTCCGCATAAATTCAGCCCCTTATAAATAACTTCCTACTCCTTCCTGGTCTGCAGTTTCTTCTTTGAATCCCTTTTTTTTTTTTTGAGGCAGAGTCTCACTCTTTTCCCCGGGCTAGAGTGAGTGCTGTGGCGTCATCCTAGCTCACAGCAACCTCAAACTCCTGGGCTTAAGTGATCCTTCTGCCTCAGCCTCCCGAGTAGCTGGGATTACAGGCATGCGCCACCATGCCCGGCTAATTTTTTTTTATATATATATTTTTAGTTGTCTGATTAATTTCTTTCTATTTTTAGTCGAGATGGGGTCTCGCTCTTGCTCAGGCTGGTTTTGAACTCCTGAGCTCAAAGGATCCGCCCGCCTCGGCCTCCCAGAGTGCTAGGATTACAGACGTGAGCCACCACGCCCGGCTTTTTTAAATCCCTTTTGAACAACATAAATATCTACTTCCACATTCTATCCCAATTTTATTCAAAACTTCAAAATGAGTGGAACAGCATGACTATAAACATATTAAAACAGTGGTTGTCTTAGAATAAGCCCATTCAAATTACACAAGCACCCTCAGAGCTTTGCAATCTTTCCCCAGGCTCCCTCTCCACTCCCAGGCAATTGGCAATCACTGCCTGGGTTTCATAATCAACAGAATATGCTCTACGTGTGAGCTTCCTGGCCAGAGCTGGCTCTTAGGGGGAAAGCTCCCGAATCTGGTAACCATTTCTATCTCACTCTGTTAGTGTTTCATCCAGAATAGTACCTTGTCATATAAGCACTGCACACAGGACAGCGACATTTCCTGGCTTCTTTGGCAGTCAGGTTGGGAACCAGGTGACTGTGTTCTGGCCGGTTGAATGAGGGCAGCTGTGATGTACGCCACTTACAAGCTTGGCCCCAAAAGTCCCACACTAACTTCCACACTTTCTTCTTCTTCTTCTTCTTTTTTTTCTTAGACAGGGTCTTGTTCTGTCACCCAGGCTGGGGGATGCAGTGGCATCATCCTAGCTCACAGAAGTCCCAAATTTATGGGCTCAAGTGATTCTCCCGCCTCAGCCTCTTGAGTTGCTAGGACTACAGGTGTGTACCAACATGTCTGGCTAATTTTTTAATTTTTGAGGGTCTCGCTGTGTTGCCCAGGCTGGTCTTGAACTCCTGGCCTCAATCAATCCTCCTCCCTCAGCCTCCCAAAGTGCTGGGATTATAGGTGTGAGCCACAGCACCCAGTGCACACTTTCTTCCTTCACTACTTGGGCACTCACGTAGAAAAGATCTAGGGAGAACTTGAAGGAGGCTCTAGGTGGTTATGGAGCTGCAGGACAGGAGCCTGGATCCCTGAGTCACCGCTAGCAGGAGACTGCCCAGGAAAGCTGCCCAAGCTACACTGACTGTGAGGTGAGGGGGAAGTGAATCACTGTTGCATTAAAGCCACAGAGATTTGGGGGTACTTTGCTGGTGTTATTTAACCTGACTTATACATTTTAAAAGTTCTTAGAACATAATGAGGGCTAAATAAATGTTAGTTTTTATGAACATTATTATTTGTTCCCCCAGCTAATATTTGTTGCATATTACAGGGAGTATTGCCTACGTTTCTCACAACGCCTTGGAAGGTCGGTCCCCAGGCCTTGCTTTCTCTCACCAGAGAGTCTTTATCTGTGTTCCCTCTGCCTGACCTGTTCCTTCCTCCCCTCTTAGTGTAGTCAACTACCACTCATCCTTAAGATCATAGCTTGAATGTGCTCTTACTCATCAAAACCTTCCCAAACTCCCTAGACTAGGTCGGTGTTCCCTGTTATGTGATCTCACAGATCCCTAAACTTCTCCTACAGGGTACTTATCACAAATTGCCATTGCATGACTATTTATGGAACGTCTCTCTTGCTCACCGTAGAGTAAGCACCAGGGCAGCAGGGGCCATCCTATTTGATTCACTGATGTACTCCCTGTGCCTAGCCTGATGCCTGGCACACAGGATGTGCTCAAAAAATATTTCGGGGGTTATGTGTATGTCTATCTGCACAGGGTAGGTCTCACAGGTTTTCTGCTTCTTACTGGGGTCAAACAGTGTTGGATCTGGCCTTTATTTTTGCAAGTTTAGAAACTTCATTTTTCATGGAAGCCTAGAATCTGGAAAATGATCCACAGTAACACACTTAGAGGATATCTGCTTCTTGGCTTTGAGGTCCCTGGGAAAATAAATTAGTATTCAGAAGCCCATTTGATGAAGAAAGAAAGAGGATAGTTTTGAAAGGAATTTACTTTTTCTAGGCTGGAAAATTAACCTTGTTCTCTTAAAGAATATGTTTCTTCTAGCTAATACAGCTTTTTATCTCCACTAGATGTATCGAAATCATGCTTAGTGAAGGCCATGGCTTATAAGAGGGCCTCAGTAAATGTCCGAATGCATATCTGTGGATCTTGTTGGTTGAATGACTGACAGATGTACTTACGCTTTGGCTCTCTATTTCTAGACCTCATGTGGATGATTGCCTTTTGTTGCAACATTACTTGCCCCTGTATCTCCACCATGGAAGTTTGGGAAGAACTAGTGACTATGAGCCAGACCTATAAGGTTATAAATTCCCTGACGTTAAAGATCATCATCATAAAAAAAAAAGAAAATAAAGAAAATCATCATCATCATCATCATCATCATCATCATCATCATCATCGCCAACATTTATCGTACACTTATCCATATCAGACACTGTGCTGAGCCCTTTCTAACCATTATCTCGTTTAATCCTCATAACAACCATGTGAGTAGTACCCCATCTTACAGACAAGGAAATGACACCCAGAGAAGATAAGAAACATGGAGGTCACCCAGCTAGTAAGTGGCTGAGCCATGATTTGAGCTCAAGCCCATCTCACTGCAGAGCCCGTATTCTCACGCACTGTGTGTCGTGCATTCCAGACTGGATTCATTGTAGTATCCCTATAACACCTGAAAATCAGCTTGGGACTATGCCTTCCAACCATGTGTTTGCAGTCAATTCTTGGTTGGAAGCAGAAGCAAACAACTCTGATTATTGTAAACAGAAGAGATTACAAGGCTAACAAGAATTTATAAGAAGCTGGAGAGCCAGACAGAAATTAAGGACAGGGTGTACACACAGTATGGTGACTAGACTTCATAATAATGTATTGTACGCTTGAAAGTTGCCATCACACACAGGCACAAAGGTAACTATGTGAGGGGGGAAGATAGGGGTAGGGGTCCACGGAGCAGAATACAAGACAGTCATCTTTTAGCAGGAACAATCTTACCAGGATGCTTCTGCCAAATCCTTCCAGCGCACTTGCATTCTAACTTTCCATTCATCTTTGCCTCATTCATTCACAATTTACAGTCTAGGGTGGGAGCATTTGAGTGGCCAGCCTGTCATTTGCCTTTGTCCTAACTAAGAGTGTGTTGGGGAAGAGGTTAGTCTCTAGACCTTCCTACTTCCCTAGTGGGAGGTGAGGCTTGCTGTGACTCACACAGTGGGAAGTTCCCCTAAATAGAGGGAGGGCTTGGATACTAGGCAGCTATAAACATTGACCAAAGTCCGCCACAACAGGGTGAATTAACCCAGGCCCACTACAATCCTTGAATCACAATTTATGTTATATTTTAGTCCCCTTGCTCATATTAGAGAAATCCCAGAAGCACATTTACAAGTCATCATTCAGCATAGTTTATACACGATTCATTTTCATTTTCATTTTAGAAGGTGAGCTTTTCTGACTGACACCCGGGGACACTCCCTGAGGGAAGCCTGCAGCCTCCTGCACCTAATCATAGCAGCCCACTCACGACAATGCCCACGCTCCAACTTGGGGAGAACGATCCCCACCTGCGTCAGGGGAGGGGCGTCCAGTTACAGTGGTCGAGAAGTGCTCTTTGACTGTTGTTAGGTAAACTATCTTCCTATCACAGTGCGGCATGGGCATGTCCTGCCTCGATGGAATGTCAGTACACCTGGCCTTCCTGCCACTCACCTGCCTCATCTGTGTTTACCTTCCACCTAAAGCATGTGAAGACCAAACGGGCGATGCGAGGGTGGCTGGGCCAGCTGTGGCTGCGGGCAGCAGCGGCTCCATGATCTGAGTCCAGATGGAGGCTGCAGTGGTCTCAGGGCTGGAGGGGGGCCAGTGGCTGCTGTAAACCTCCCTGCGTGGGGCTGGGGGTAGGAGCAGGGCCCGACTAGGAGCTGCACTTGGTGAAGCCCAGCTCCCCCAAAGCCTGCTGCACATATGCATGCGTGTGCGTGTACACAAATGATTTAGATTAGTATATATTTCTTTATTTTAT
>NW_012148408.1:1770503-1779064 GCF_000956105.1 Propithecus coquereli | reverse complement strand
ATTAATTTCTTTCTATTTTTAGTAGAGATGGGGTCTCGCCCTTGCTCAAGGCTGGTTTCGAACTCCTGAGCTCAAACGATCCGCCCACCTCGGCCTCCCAGAGAGCTAGGATTATAGGCGTGAGCCACCACGCCCGGCTGCTAATTTCTTTTAATTTATAGTAGAGACGGGGACTGGCTCTTGCTCAGGCTGGTCTCGAACTCCTGAACTCAAGCAATCCTCCCTTCTCGGCCTCCCACAGTGCTAGGATTACAGTCATGAGCCACTGCACCCGGCCAAAATTTACCATATTAACCATTTTTAAGCACACAGTTCAATGGCATTAAGTACATTCATGTTATCGTATGCCCATCACCACCAACCATGTCCACAGCTTTTTCATCATCCCAAACTGAAACTCTCTACCCACTAGGCGAGTTTCTTTTTAAGTATTAATTTTCAAGCCTACAGTACATTAAATTTAAATAATCTAGTCTAACATTCCTAGAGAAGATTGTTACTGCAGTACATTCTGGCACTCAGGTGGCAGGCGTTTTTGCCTGCCCAGCCTTTATTCCCCTTTCTTCAGGTAACGTCACCTGGATTTTGCTTTAGGGAATCACCCCCTACTCTTTGCCTGAAGCCTTGGGGGGACTGTCAGGCACGATGCCCTGTTCTCTCAGTGCCAAAGTGTAACAGGTAACTCAAATTGGGCACGTGAACAAGGGCAGAAGGGAGCAGGAGCTGATACCTTGATAACAACGTCCCGAAGAACTAGGCTCCTGCTAAGTCCCTCCCCGGAGCTGTCCTGGTCCTCATCTCCGTTATTACAGCATTTTCCAGTCTCTTTTAGTGGACCAGTAACTTTTCGATTAAGTTCCGCTCCCTACCCCCCTTGAGTTAGCAGAGTCAGCCGCAACCAAGAGCCCTATTTGATATGGAAAATTATTTTAACAAAAAGACCCCTGGGTGCAAGTCAACTCCACAAAAGCATTTGACAATGCATTCGACTCTGTCAGCACCAGCCTCTTGCACAGAGAGAAAAGGCCCTGACAGAATCATGTCTAGAAATAGCCTCTCCACCTGAGAGGGGTCCCTGAGCCCTGAGAGTGATGACATAGGTTCTAGAAAATACATAAAATAAAAATGAGAGGCCAGGCGCGGTGGCTCATGCCTGTAATCCTAGCACTCTGGGAGGCCGAGGCGGGAGGATCACCTGAGCTCAGGAATTCAAGACCAGCTCTGAGCAAGAGCGAGACCCTGTCTCTACTAAAAATAGAAAAAACTAGCAAGTCAACTAAAAATAGAAATAAAAAATTAGCTGGGCATGGTGGCTGGTGCCTGTAGTCCCAGCTACTCGGGAGGCTGAGACAGGAGGATCCCTTGAGCCCAGGAGTTTGAGGTTGCTGTGAGCTAGGCTGACGCCATGGCACTCACTCTAGCCCAGGCAACAAAAGCGAGACTCTGTCTCAAAAAAAAAAAAAATAAAAAAATAAATAAAAATAAAAATAAAAATGAGAGAGAGACCCCCCACCAAATAAATGTTCTCAGGTGCTTTAGAAACCTCTGTGCTGTTTCCTGCCCTCTTCCGAGTACCATCTGTGAGCTGACGTCAGCATAGAAGCATAGGGGTTGTGGCACCAGAAAGAGTTTGGTGAGAATCACGGCAGCTGGATACACACGCAACCTAGGTGAGTTCCTCAGCATCTCTGAGCCTCAGTTTCCTCACAGCAAAGTGATGTCTCACGAAGTTGTGAGAATCAAAGTGGTCACGTTTGCAGACTGCCTGGGGTATTGCAGGCGTTCACCCTGCACATGCCCAGTTTCTTGAACTGCTCTTTGCTATTGAAATTACTTCTACAAAGGAGTTGGGGGTGTTCAGATGGTGAACTAATTTGTCAGGTTATATTTCATGCCCAAGCACGAGAAGCTGGTTGACCATTCACAGAACACTGAGCAGTTTAGAGACCTGGGACCTCTTGCATCCTATGCACTTGAATGTTTGTGTGGCCAGTAGTTCAGGAAGGAACCGTGCACATCCTGCTGAGAGCTCCACAGCTCTCAAGAAGAAAATCTGGGTCTCGACAGCAAATGCGAAGCCTCAGGAGCTCTCCCAAGACACCATCAGCCAGTTCCACAGGCGGGAGATGTGGAGGTGGGGAAGAGCTGCCCATCTTCAAGGAGTTCTTTAGCCCCTGACATGGCTACATTGCAGAACCAGTTCCCTGAATAGAGGTTGTTTTCTCATACTTCTGTAAAGGAGGCCTCTTCTGCCTCAGTACCCTTCCCATGCATAATGCATCATTAAGATCAGGGCCATCACTGGAATTGTGCAATGTACAACCTGTACAACTGTACACAGCAGCCCTGGGTAAGAGAATGGGCTCCAGAGTCAGAAAAAATGAGTCTAAATCTCACTTCTGCTATTTATTCTCAGTAAAAACGTGAGCAAGTTGACCTTTCTAAATCTCACTTTCCTCATTTGTGAAGTTGGAATAATTACAGTAGCTACCTCTTAATGTTGTGAGGATTAAAATGAAATAATATATATGTAAAGATTTTAGCACAGTGCTTGGCACATAGAAGATGTTTAATAAAAGCTATAATAATTATTATTCTCCATGGTAACTTTTACTCTACCTTTAAGATCAAGGTACCTTTATTCTACCTGGAAGCCTTTTCTAATTCCTCCCCACACTGGGTCAAACACTGCTGCTATGTACTCCCAGCACCCCAGTGCTGCCTTTAATACTACTGGGCTTCCTCCCAGAACTGTGATCTCTTGATGTCGGGGACTGTGTCTTTCATACTAGGGTCACCACTACCTAGAACAATGCCTGGCACATAGTAGGAACTCAATGAATGCTAATTGAATGAATGAATGACTACATGCTGTCTTTGATGGGACCACGGGGCAGCTTGTTCTTATTTTCTGTTAGAAGCCAGTGATAGGGGAAACAGGCAGAGCAATGAGAAGGGAGCACATGAACTGGGTATTTGGCAAAGGCAGGTCAGCCCCTTCCTGTGGTCACTTTTTTGGGTAGAAAGAAAACTGAGTGAAACCTTGTACCCCGCTGAGTCTAAGAAGATAAACGAGCCAAGTGTTCCCCCTAGACAATGGCCCAATTCTCTCTGAGCAGGGAAGGTGGGAGCTGTGGGGAACCAGAAAAATATCCCTTCCAATTTCCTTCCGTCTGTGCTCAGCTCCTGCAGAGCGTCTCAGCCCACACCCCGCTCACAGCCTGTCCTTCATAGAAGGCGTCTTCGAATCTGAGACAGGCTCTTATCCGGTGAGATCTTTGAAGGCTGGTTGGAGCTGCAGTGAGTCTGAATCACTCCTAACCACAATGGCCTTAGGATGACAGAGGGTTTCTGTTTCCAGGGCGTGTTCGAAAGTGGGTTTTTTGGTGGCACAATTTGCTTCCACATGGCCCCTGCCACATGGGAGCTGAGATGAGCAGTTTGCATAGATCAAACTCTTGAACGTCAAAACATCCATGAAAAAGTGTAAAAACAAAACAACAGCAGAAGTACAAACCTGGGGGAGATGTGGTTTCACAGGAGCACGTGTGAAAAATGACTTAGCAGTCCAGACGCCTGTGGGCCCAGCGTGAGTCAGCTGAAGGATGTGGGGGCCAAGAAACCTCAGCCAAGGACCGGGCCAAGTGGAGCTTCCAGAAAAGGAAAGGTGGTGGCTGACTCTGTTCCACACTGGTCAGACCACCCTGGAGAAGGGTCGGCTCTGTCTAGATGCCCATCGTGTGACAGGAAAGGGTGTGTTCTGAGTGGAGTTACCAAGATTGGGGAGGGGGTGGGAGGGGGAGACTCAAAAAGTTGGACAGGAAGAGGAGATGGGTGCCCTGGGGAAGAAAGGGCTAAGGTGGGCGCAGGGCCTCTCTCCTCCCTGTAACTTCTGCTTGGAAGTCCTTCCCGTCCAATCTTCCTGGTGAACTCCCATTCATCCCTTCAGCCTCAGCTCTTGCCACCTCTTCTGAGAAGCCTTCCCTCACCTCTCTAAGCAGAACCAGCCACAATTCCATTTGAACCCCCACCCCCTGTGTCTGGGAGTCAGGTCCTTTCAATGTAGCACCTCGCGCATGGAACATGTTTTGAGTGTGTGTCTGAGCAGGGACCCCATCGAATTTATCTTTGCATCCCTAGTGCCTGGTACAATGACTGATGAATTCGATTGCTGGCATGAAAACTGTCACCAAACACTTTGACCATGAGGAAGAGAGATCGTATTTTTTCTACGTGGCTCGAAAAGACGGAACTGGAAGAGAGGGTGGAGGTTACAAGACAGTGGATTTTAGCTCAAAATTAGGAAGTACTTTATTATACTAATAATGACAACAGCTTTATGGCCTGATTTAGTCATCTATTGCTGCCTAATAAATTACTCCGAACGTTAGCAGCCTAAAATATCAATAAATGTATATTATCTCACAGTTTATATGGATCAGGAATTCAGGGGTAGTTTGGAAGAGTGGTTCTGGCTTGGGACTTCTCATTAGGCTGTAGTCAAGATAGCAGCCAGGGCTACGGTTATCTGAAGGCTTAATTGGGGCTGGAGGATCTGGCTGTTGGCAGGAGGCCTCATTTCCTTCCCTGTGAGCCTCTCCATAGAGTATCTGAGTGACCTCAAACATGGCAACTGGCTTCCGCCAGCGCGAGTGTTCCGGGAAAGAGAACAAGAAGGAGTCTGTGACGTCTTTCATGACTTAGCCTCAGATGTCACAGTGTCATTTCTACAAAAGTCAGTGTGGGAAGAGACTACACGTGGGCATGAACACCAGGAGGTGAGACTCAGAGGGGCATCTTGGAGGTTGGCCACCACACTGAGTATTAACTATGTACCAGGCACCGTGCTGAGTCTTTTACACTGGTTCTCTCGTGTAATCCTCACAATGAACTTAAGAGGTTGGTGTTTTTATTATCCCCATTTTATAGACAAGGAAACCAAAGCACAGAGATGTTCATGAACCTGTCCATGGTCACGCACCTGGAAAATCTCTGCACTCTGGTTTGAACCTAAAAATCTGGCGTCATCATACTTCCCACTATATTGTACTACATTGTGCTGCTCTCGGATATGTATTGGCCAGGGATGCTGGGGCAGTGATTCTCAATCCTGGCCGCATGCAAACATCGGCTGGGAAACTTTTACAAATTATGGTGCCTGATCTAATTGGTTTGGAGTTTGATTCTGTTATGCAGCCAGGGTTGAGAACCACGGCTGTAGAGAAACTGCCAGCGTTGGAGGTTGGCTCATGCCCTTCCTGAGGTCCCTTCCAAATATTGCATGTTCTCACCTGGGTGAAATGGAACATATTTTTATTACCCTAGCAGGTAGCGATTCAAATACACTGTGTAGATGAGTTCCTACTTGTTATCTTAGGACCCATGGAGGTGACGTCTGAACTTCACCTTGAAAGGCAAATAGATGTTGAACAGGCCGAGAAGGAGGTGTATTCCAGCTAGAAGGAAATACTCGGGACCTAATGCCGGGGTAGAATTTCAGGAATGTAAATTATTAACAAGAAAGTGTTTGTAGAAGTCTTCTCTCAGATTCTCAAACAATTGCCAGCCTAATTCCTCACCTCCCTCTCCACATCTCCAACTCCTACTCACTGTTCACTGTGGTTAAAGACACCTTTCTTAGTGTAGATGGAGAGTATCAGCTGGAAAGGACCCAAGAAGGAGGAGTTTTGGGATAAATCCCTGCAGAGAAGGGAGGGACGGGGGAGAATTCCTTTTAACTTAATTCTTGGCTATTATCCTTTGCCTCTTGAGCATGACATTTCCCTGAAGTTGAACCATGGGGTCACGTTCTCATTGGTCATCATAAATAAGTACAAGAAGACTAGCTGGGGCTTCTATGTGGCTTTCCTTTCAAGTCGCACCACACCTGCCTGCCCTGTTCATCAACGTAAGCACACAGCCGCCAGTAACACTGATCCTGGTGGCGAATGTACAACACTCATTCATCTAGGAGATGCGGATGGAGAGACTGAGCCACGCACTGACCTGGGCAACAGAGAGGAAGCCGGGAACAAAGCAAAGACCTTGTTTTCATGGAGCTCTCCAGAAAGATAGGCAGATAATCTCTAATGGCACAAGGACTAGACTAACGTCAGAATCCTCAGTAGGATGCAAGAGACACTAGAGGGATGGGGCTATTTTTAAAGTGTTGAAAGAAAGGAATTTTGACCCTAGAATTTTACATACAACGAAGCTATCTTTTACAGGACAGAGTTCATTGAAAATAGTGTCAGGTACTCCGGGGGCACTCAGATTTCCCACACAAAGACTTGCTTTGAAGACACTGTTGGAAGAAGTTCTCCAACAAGAAGAAAAATAAAGGCAGATAATGTTTTGCGATAAAGGCGTTGAAATGAACTATTCAAGTTCATTGTGGTCTAAATATATGATGACAAAAAGAAAAAGAAAAAGAATATAATGTCATAACCCAAACTCTAGAAAATACAAATAACAGGCATAAAAAAACCAGACCTAGTGAAACATACCTAGAAACATGTCTCTTTGGGAAAGAACAAATAGATATTGATAAGCTTAAGAAGTTGAATGGAGGGGAAGTACAGGTGTAAACGGTAAATCCCAGAAGAATAAAAGTAGAATGTATATCTTACAGAAAGCATAAAAGAAATTTTTTTCTATCCAATAAAAGTAGAAAAAGAGTAAAAAAGAAACAAGGTAAAATATGACATGGAAAACATGAAATTAAATGATAGAAATCATCCCAGTATACTGGTGATTAGAATTTACGTGAGTTAAATTCACCAATAAAAACATTATATTTTTTACAAGAGAGGTATTTAAAGGAAAAAGATATGAAAGGTTAAAAAAACAGGGATGAGAAAGATACACTAGGCAAACATGCACCAGAAAGAAGCCAGGGAAGCTAGGTCAATGGCTGATAAAATAAGTGAAAGCATCCCAAGACACAAAGAGAAGTAGCAAAAGGAATAGTAGAACAAACATAAACATCACATAAACATGAGCATGCATGTTTATACAGCTCCAAACAACAAAAATTAATAACTAGCAGAATAATGGGGAGAAAAATATAAATGAACATTTTCTAGGTATTAAGACACCTTTTCCAGAAACTATATATCAAACAAGCAAAAAATTAAGCAAAGATAAAGAAGATTTGAATAATAAGTCTGAACTAGTAAACATAGAGTTGCTCATTCATCAGAAACTTTTTTTTAAGTACTTGTGAAACATTCACAAAAATTGAACTGAATTAGATGACAAAGAAGACCTCGAGGAGGTCCGAAAAATTTATATCATGCAGACTTCCTCTTACAATAATGTAATAAAATTAAAAATGAATTCAAAAAGTTAGCTTAAAAAGTCCCATACAATTTTAAACTAAAACACACGTCTAAATAACTCTTTAGATAAAGAGAAAATCATAACAAAATTTCCTAAATATTTAGAACTAAATGAAAATGAAAATATTTTGTGTTTAAATACATCTAAAACTATAATTAGAAGGAGATTTATAGATATAAATACATTAATGAAAGCTAGACAGATTTTTTTTTTTTTTTTTTTTTAAAGACAGAGTCTCACTCTCTTGTCTGGGCTAGAGTGTCATGGCGTCAGCCTAGCTCAGGCTAGTCTCAAACTCCTGAGCTCAAGTGATCCTCCTGCCTCAGCCTCCCAAAGTGCTAGGATTACAGACATGAGCCACCATGCCCAGCCCTATAGTAATCTTGTCTGGCTTCTTTAACTCAGCATAATTATTTTGACATTCACCCATGTGGTTGTGTGTATCAATACTTTATTCCTTTTTATTGCTGGGTAGCATTCTGTGGCCTGTATACACCATAATTTGTTTATTCATTGACCTATTGATAGACATTTGGGTTGTCTCCAGTTTTGAACTCATACATATAAAGCCACCATGACTATTCATATACAAGTCTTTGTATGGACTTACACTTTCATTTCTCTTGGATAAATACTTAACAGTGGAATGGCTGGGTCATATGGTAGGTGTATGTTTAACTTTTTAAGAAACTGACAAATTGGTTGTACCATTTTACATATCCACTATCGGCATATGAGAGTTTCAGTTGCTCTACCATCTACCATCTCACCAACATTTGGTATGATTAGTCTTTAATTTTAGCCATTCTAATAGGTATGTAGTGATAGCTCATTGTGGTTCTAATTTGCATTTTGCTAATGGCTAATGATACTGATCATCTTTTTATGTTCACTCATGTGCCGCATAACATTCGGTCAATGACAGATCCCATATGTGACGGTGTTCCTGTAAGATTGTGTAGAGCTGAAAAATTCCTATTGCCCAATGACATCATAGCTGTCATAATGTCACAGCGCAATGCATTACTCATGTGTGTGGTGATACTGGTGTAAATAGACCTACTGTGCTGCCAGTTGTATCAAAGTATAGGTCATAAGTCATGTATAGCACATAATACTTGATAATGGCAATAAACGACTATGTTACTGGTTTATGTGTTTACTATGCTATACTTTTTATTATTTTAGAGTGTACTCCATCTACTTATCAAAAAAAAAAA
>NW_012148408.1:1766699-1768649 GCF_000956105.1 Propithecus coquereli | reverse complement strand
CTGCAACCTCAAACTCCTGGACTCAAGCGAATCTCTTGCCTCAGCCTCCCAAGTGCATAGATCTACAGGCCTGCACTGGCCTTTCTTTTTAATCTCTTAACAAGATCTTTCAAAGATCAGAAATTCATAATTTTGCT
Organism: Propithecus coquereli; assembly: GCF_000956105.1. Lineage (NCBI taxonomy): Eukaryota > Metazoa > Chordata > Mammalia > Primates > Indriidae > Propithecus > Propithecus coquereli. The sequence continues at coordinate 1,768,512 of NW_012148408.1, read as the reverse complement.
GAAGTCCAATTTGTCAATTCCTTTCTTACGTGGATTGTGCTTTTGGTGTAGCTGAGAAATCTTTTCCTAATGCCAGGTCACAAAGCTTTTCTCCTGTGTTTTCTTCTAGAAGTCTTTTAGGTTTTACATTTAGGTCTATGGTATAGCTGAGTTAATTTTTGTATATATTGTGAGATATGGGTCAAATCCATTTTTTTTTTTTTTGGTATATGGCTATCCAATTGTTCTAGCACTACTTGTTGAAAAGACGATCCCTTCTCCCCTGAGTTGTTTGTGTACTTTTACTGAAAGTCCATTGTCCACATATGCACAGGCCTGTTTCTGGACTCCCTGCTAGTGCATTGATCGAGTTTGGACTACTTCTCTCATATCAATGTTCTCAGCCTCCACCTTAAGGTTTTTGAAAAAGAAGAGCAAATTAAACTCGAAGTAATTAGAAGAAAGGAAATGAAGATTAGAGTGGAAACCAGTAAGCTAGAAAACAAAAACAATAGAAATAATCAGTGAAACAAAATTTGTTTCTTTGAGAAGATCAATAAAATTGACAACCTCTAGCCACACTAATCAGGAAAAAAAGAGAAGACACAAATGAGCAACGTCAGGGATGAGACAGCCGACGTCCCTGCAGAGTCTCAGATATTAAGGGAATTCTATGAACAACTATATGGCAATTTATATAACTTAAATGAAATAGACAAATTTCTTGAAAGATGTAAGCTGCCAAAGCTCACTCAAGAAGAAGTATTAATAGATAACCCGAATAGTCTCGTATCTATTAAAGAAATCGACTCTGAAGTTAAGAATCTTTCCCACAGAGAAACCTTCAAGCCCAGGTAGATTCACTGGTGAATTCTATCACATTAAAGGAAGAAATAATACCAATTCTACGTAAATTTTTTCAGAAAATTGAAAAGGAGTGCATACTCCCCAACTCATTCTAGGAGGCCAGCATTACCCTGATACTAAATCCAGACCATTGCAAGAAAACAAAAAACAAAAAACCCTACAGACCAATATTCCGTATGACAAATATCTCTCTTAAAATTTTATTAACATGTTCATGGATAAGATAACCTGACAATTCTAAGATATTAGTTCTCTCCCAAATTAATCTATAAATTTATTCAATTCCATTCAAACTTCCAGTAGGATTTTTTCAAGTAAAATTTTTAATGAAATTTAACATACATATATAGAAAGCTACACCAATCATGAGTATACGACACAATAGATTTTTGCAAAGTGAATAACTCTGTATAACCACGACCCAGATTAAAACAAATAAAACATTATCCGCATCTCAGGAACGCCCTTAGTATCCAGTGCTCTGGTAACTAGAGAATAGCTTTGCCTGTTTTGAACTTTATACAAATGAAATGTGGATGGTGTATAAAAGGAAAAGTATATAATTGAATAAAATAAGAGCAGTTCCTTGATGATGTTAATGTGCCATGAATTGAGGAGTATGATTAACTCAATTAAAAACCTACAAAACCAAGGGCAGCATGCGTAACCTAAACATCTGTACCCCCATGATATGCTGAAATAAAAAAAAAAAAACAAACCTACAAAACCAACTAACAGAAAGCACGAAGACTTCTCGTGAACCTACCTTACCAAGTCTAGACAGGTCTGGATTGCAGTGGTAGACAGAGCTCAGGGTCATACTGTTTCCATCTTCCCACCCCCACCAGCTTCAAATATAACAAAGTCCCTCTGGGGATTAAGAATATCCTAGCCTGGATGTTGGGGACTCCCAGTTCTTGTTGTTGGGTTCGTCTCGTCTTTCAGTGTCCTCATCTGTTAAATGGGT
>NW_012148408.1:1766149-1766649 GCF_000956105.1 Propithecus coquereli | reverse complement strand
TTATATAATAAGGATATAAAGAAAGAAAATATTTTGTACAGTGTGTTTTAAGCTAAGAGCTATTACAAAAGAGTGAAAAAGTTAAAGAAATATTTTAAAGATAAATTTAGTGCAGCCTAAGTGTGCAGTGTTTATAAAGCCTACAGCAGTGTACAGTAATGTCCTGGCTTCATATTCACTCACTCAGGGTAACTCCCGCAAGCTCCATTCATGGTAACTGCCCTAGACAGGTGTACCTTTTTTTTTTTTTTTTTTACCATATTTTTACTATAACTTTCCTACCTTTAGATATGTTTAGATACACAAATACTTTTTTTTTTTTTTTTAGAGACAGGATCTCACTCTGTCACCCAGACTGGAGTGCAGTGGTGCGATCATAGCTCACTGTAGCTCACTGTAACCTCAAACTCCTGGGCTCAAGCGATCCTCCTGTCTCAGCCTCCCAAGTAGCTGGGACTACAGGCATTTGATAAGCTTAAGAAGTTGAATGGAGGGGAAGT
>NW_012148408.1:1760475-1762073 GCF_000956105.1 Propithecus coquereli | reverse complement strand
TGACCAGACTACATTTAGACCTTGTTTAAATTAATTTTGCCTGACAGTCTGTGACCTTTTGAGCTTCAAAGTTACTTCCTTCGCTTGAGTGTTTTTCCCCATTTGATTCTTTGATTATTGCTACTATTTTATCAGTTTTGTACTCTCCTTCTGGGAGTCCTACTGTAGGTCCCATTAACACAATTCCCAAATCCTAAAAATCTCTGGAAATCAAAAATTTCCCCACGAGCTGGCAACACTTACTCGGCAGCAAACCCCGACCTGACATAAAGTGAGACTATCATCTTTATTTCCCCCCATGTTTTACTACAAAAATGCTAATGGTTTTGGTGACAGGGTGCTGACCTAGACCCCGCTGGGAGGTGTATGTGACATACACCACATCCTCCTTCTAGAGCCCCCCGACGCCGAATCCTGGAGCACATCTGACTCCAAGGGGTTCGCATAAAGGTTGTTGGGCTGTACGTTTGTGTGCCTTGGATCTCTTTAATAAGCCTCCACGTCACTCTTGGTTTCATACTTTTCATATTTCTCCTCTGAGTTCTTGGTGGGTTTCTTGTTTGTTTTCCCTAAATTAATTTTTGGCAGATCTGCCGCTGGGTGGTTTTTCATTTGGCCTTTATGGCTTCCTTCTCCATGAAGATCTTTCCAGATCTCAGAGTGACCCCTCCTTAGGACTTCCTGCTCCGTGTCAGCCAATGTTCCCTTCGGTCTGGCGGGACGAGAGCGTGAAGCAGAAGCTGTGTTTGCCAGAGCACTTCAGATGCAAGAAACAGAAGCCCAGCTGGAGGTGGCTTCAAGGAAAAGGACACGTTATTGGGAAGGCGCTGGGGAAGCAGATAAGCTGGATGCAGAGTCTCAGACACTGAGATTCTCCAGGGACCTCAGAGGGAGACTGGAACCAGGGGCTGTTCTTCATTTCTCTCTCTCTCTCTCTTCTTCGCTTTGCTGGCTTCATGTTCTCCTACTACAGTTGGGTTTTTGCCCCTTGGTTAGAAACATGAACACCAGTAATACCAAATTCATCTCCTTACAGCTCTGTGATCCAAGAAGGGATAGAGTTTCCTCTTCAGGGGAAACTTTCAGGGAAAGACTGACTGGCCTAGCCTGGGTCTCATCCCAGAGCTGTGTCCACCGGCTGAGGCCAATTATCACAAGAGGTGGGGAGAGACGCTGAGCAGATTAAACAATAACATCCATTTCACGTATTTGCTAAAAATGTTGCACACATTTCCTTCAAGTTGGAGGATTTCTCCTGATTCTCCGGGGTGGTCCTCTTCTTTTGATTTGCAGCATCTTTTTCTCCGTTTGCTCATTTGGAAGGAAGCCCTGCTGGATGGATACGGATACTCTGCTTGGTGCAGCTGTCTGTGTGCGCAGAGAGGAAGCCCTGCTGTTCAGGCTTCCTGCTTGCTGTGTCTGCGGCCCTCTCGCCCCCCGCCCCCCAAGCTAGGCGAGAAGGATTCTATCAGGGTTCACGGAGCACCAATTCCGTATGCAATTGGATGACACCTTTCGAAGTGTGTCTATTAGGTTTCCATTTGCTACAGTAACAGAAACCCCATTCATATTGGCTTAAACAATAAAGATTTATCGTA
>NW_012148408.1:1745311-1759690 GCF_000956105.1 Propithecus coquereli | reverse complement strand
GGGGGGCATAAAGATCCCCTCAGGCCAATCAGACCAACTCCTGGCACTGGGAAAGAGGGTGGTTCTGGAGCACATGGCTGCGTGAGGGAAGGTGGGAACCTGAATAAAAGCTGGGATGCTTCAAGGAAGAAGGAAATGGGTGCTGAGCGGGAAACCCTAACGAGCATTCTGCCTGGTTCCCGTGTCTGACCCAAGTCCCTGCCCCATTAAACTGTTGGGACGTCCACACGAGAATCAGGGAGGGGTAGATCAGTTAGAGGCTGACGCTCACCTTGCCATCTTACTCCCAAACCCTTAGAGACCATCCAACTCGAACTCCTCATTTTACAGATAAAGAAATTGAGGCTCAGAGAGGACAGTGGCTGCCCGAGGTCACACCGTACCTACAGTTGGTTGTAAGGTCATTTAAACCTTCCCAGTTCTTTTTCCAAGACCCATCTGTGATAGTTAACTTTACGTGTCAACTTGGCTAGGCCATGATACCCAGATATTTGGTCAAACATTATTCTAGATGTTTCTGTAAGGTATTTTTTAGATGAACTTGACATTTAAATCAATAGACTTTAAGTAAAGCAGATTACTCTCTGTAAAGTGGGTGGGCCTCAACTAATCAGGTGAAGACCTTAATAGAAAAAAGACTACCTACACAGAGGAAGAGGGAATTTTGGGAGCAAACTGTCTCTGGGCTCAAACTGCTACTCTTCCCTGGGTCTCCAGCCTGCCAGCCAACGCTGTAGATTTTGCACCTTGCCCACCTCCACGACTGCCTGAGCCAATTCCTTAAATAAACCTCCATGGGTGTACACAGCCTACTGGCTCTGTTTCTCTGGAGAATCCTGACTGATACCATCATAACTTCCTTAAAGCCTCAATGCGCTCCTTATCCTGACCTTGGACCCAGACTTGCATTTTAAGAAATACTATTCTAAAAAAGTCACTGCTCAGCAATAGGTACAAGATTATTAAATAACCAGTTTTGAGTTAGTGATGAGTTGGGGGAGTGTATAGAGGCTACTTTCAGGGGTTTTCACAACTGTACCAATAATGTAAAGGCAGAAAAGAGGCTTACCCTGTTGATGTTCAACATCAGCAAAGAGCCTTTTGTCCCTGCTGCATCTCTCTCTGTTTGGGACGATGTGTCCACGTGGTCAGGATCTCCTATATGCCACCAGGCTCCTGTTGGTTGCTCTTTAGGCTGCCCACATCCATTGCCCCTTAACAGCATCCTAACGTCCCTAAGTGGGACGTTATCTCTCCCCACTGTGGGTGGGTAATTGCTGATGATCCTCCCACTATGGGTGCTCAAGAGGCCAGACCGGTCTCTCCTGGCTGCAACTCAGCCCGGGCATGAGCGTGTGATGTCAGCTCAGCCAGTCGGGAACTCTCTCCTGGGACTTCAAATCTTGAGCAAGTGACACGAGAATAAGAGGGGAAGGTTGGTGCCATGCCTTGCAGAAGAGGCAGCGGAGGCATCAGTATTTCCGACAGGGTCCTCCAGTGACGAGATGATTTATGGACTTTCTGTGAACTCTGCCCAGCTTCTTGGCCCTCCAGAGCGCTCGTGGCTCCTGCCATTTCCAAGTCCGACTCTCAGCCTCCTATTCATTTTGCAAACCCCTGTGAGTCTTTGCTTAAGTTATCCAGAATTGGCTTCTGTAACTAGCAACCAAGACCCCTGACGATACAGATCCTCGGGTACTGTTTCTAGCTCTGCTTCTAGCTTAGTGATTTCACTTCCCTGAGCCTCGGTTTCTTCATATGTAAAATTAGGGAATGAGACTAATCTGTGTTCTGTGATAAACTTCAGCCACAAAAAAACTTGGTGCAAACAAAATCTTCCTTATGAGAGAAGATAGATCATAAAACTGATAAAGTGCAGTGCTGCTCTGGTCAAAGGGTTTTGAGACTCCGGAATCCTGTCCTCTTAGCACTCAGTAGTACCCTGCTGTGACTTCTGCTGGGTTCCATGGCGCATACTGGACTAGACAATCTCTAGTACCATGAAGGGACAGGGGTACACTTCCGCTCCGTCATGGCAACTAAAGATGGCCTGGGTTGACTTCACGAACTCAGGAAGGCTTTGTTAACTCACAGCCACAGTTTCTCACTGACAAAGATCGGTTGCTTCTCTTCTTGAAGGAAATGTGCTTAGCAAATGTCTGTGCAATGTTTGAACACACACACAAGCAATTTAGCTGCCAAGTTTTAAGAGCACTTTTTATTGTGGAGATGGCACAAAAAAACCACAAAAAGCAAATAACCAAAAAGAAAATATTGGCATGCGGATGTTTTGCCACTCACATTAAAGCATTTATGTACAAGTGTCTTGTCCATTTTAGTTTATTTTAGTAGGTCTTTGAAACATAAAACTGAGTATTTTGCCATGATAAATATATAAATCAGTACTTTTTGTGAGTAAAATAAAACTGGTATAACTTCCACCATTACGATCTGGTGTATGTTTAATATCATGTGAGAAATTAAACACTATCACTCTCATTGGTCTGTTGCACCAGGGACTGTACTAAGGATTTGCGCACATAGTCTGTACATTCTCAAACAACTCTCTGGCATGGTATTATTTGAGTCCTGTTTTATTGCTGAGGACACTGAGGCTCAGAGAGGTTAAGTCATTTACCTAAGCTCACACAGCTAGTAAGTAGCCGCTAACTGCATGGCTGCAAACTTAAGTTCTTTCAAATATGATACTCCGCTCATCTAGATAACACTATGTATTTGGGTATTTAAAAATGTGGAATAATTTGACTATATATTTCAGTGGTCATTCAGCTTTCTTATCCAGGTACATCCTCAAGGAGGAGACCTGGAACTTCTGGCTGAGGAAGCACCAGAGACTTTTGGACACCTCCCTTGGGTCCCCTGTGCCTTTGCAGGGACACTAGCAGGGTTAGTTCTTTTTTTAATTTTTATTTTTTTAGGGAGAGGGTCTTACTCTATTACCCAGGCTGCTGTGCAGTGGTGCGAACACAGCTCACTGCAACTTTGAACCCCTGGGCTTAAGTGATCCTCCCATCTCAGCCTCCTGAGTAGCTGGGATGATAGACGCGCGCCACCATGCGCAGTTGATTTTTAAAAATTTTTTATAGAGACAGGGTCTCACTGTTTTGCCCAGGCTGGTCTCGAACGCCTGGCCTCTAGCAATCCTCCCACCTGGGCCTCCTAAAGTGCTGGGATTACAGATGTGAACCGCCATGCCTGGCCCGAGTTAGTTCTTAGAAGGAACAATCCTTTAACCCTGGGTGGTCTTTCCTATGATCAACTGACATTTCCTCTGGGAAGGCAAACTAACTGTAACAAACCATAATCAGGAAGAGGAATTTGCAACTGAAAAAGAGCTTTAGTGAAAATGAATTCTCTTGCTATCTTCTCCATTACTCTCTATATATCATCAAACAGTGACTGAAGATAATGGTGGGATTAGGGCGTAAGGGACATGAAGATAACTGTGACCTTGCTCGAATAATCCTAATTTTGACTCTTGGTTACCACTTCCTGCATGTCAGCTGCTACCGTTTCTAATAATGATGGTTCTCTACAGGTAATCCAAAGAGTATTCAGTCGATGGAGTTAATCAACATTTGCATATCTGTGTTTTCTCAGGCAATAATACGAATACATTTCTAGGTACTGGTCCTGAATATGCCACTACGTAAGTAACTGCGCAACCTTGGATAAGTCACATAAACCCACTGAAGCGCACTTTCTTCATCCCTCTGAAATGAGGGCTATAGAAGAGGCATTTGGCAAACTTCAACTCTAAAGCTCTTTTTGCTGGTTGCTTTGAAGAAGCAGGGGGCTATGCAATCCTAAAGATATCCACCAGAGGTCAGGAGACGTCATTAAAAGCGCTGAAATCTGCTTTAATTCTAGTTAGCTGTGTCGTTTTATGTCGGTCCCCGTTCTCCATGTTACCTGATTTTTTAAGATTGAGCCACGCATAAAGGCAGATATTTTTCTTGAAAGATTAAAGTAGAGATGCATCGTGTGCTTTGGGCCTCTTTGGCAAATGTAAACCATTTCTCCACCGGCCAATGCGTAGTGAGCAAAGGTAAACTGCCAGGAGGAAGGTGGTATGTGGGAATGACTTTATATTCAGAGTAAATGTAAACAGGTAAGCTTGCTACAGACATTCCACTTGATCAAAACTCTCTCTTTGTAACAATGGATTCCTAAACTCTACCTAATGAGCTGGTAGTTTGAAAAATATTTACCTCAGCAAAATGTCACAACAGGGTTTCATCAATATTTCTCTCTCTCTCCTGGTTTGATCAGAAAAATTATTTGGGAAATACACCATTGCAGACATGGAGACCTGTAATAAATATTTAAATATTATAAGCATTTTTTTTTTTTTTTTGAGACCACGTTTTACTCTGTTGCCTGGGCTAGAGTGCTGTGGCGTCATCCTAGCTCACAGCAACCTCAAACTCCTGGGCTCAAGCAATCCTCCTGCCTCAGCCTCCCGAGTACCTGGGACTACAGGCATGCGCCACCATGCCTGGCTAATTTTTTCTGTATATTTTTAGTTGTTTGGCCAATTTCTTTCTATTTTTAGTAGAGACGGGGTCTTGCTCTTGCTCAGGCTGGTCTCGACCTCCTGAGCTCAAATGATCCGCCCGCCTCGGCCTCCCAGAGTGCTAGGATTACAGGCATGAGCCACCCCACCCGGCCAGCATTTTTTTTTTAAGGCAAAAATGGGAGGAAGGCCCTGCCACCAGGTCAAGCCACCCCAACGAGCTGTATGAAGAAAATGTAGTACAGAGTCTCGTAGTGAAAAGGTTGAACTCTGGGTAAGACCTACATTTAAACCTCAGTAAAGTTCCTTACCTTCCCTGGAGATAAACTCAGTTTCCTTATCTGTATAATAAAGACAGTGATAGACCTCATAAGATTTATGTGCAGATTAAATAACATGTGTATAAAGAGTTTAGCAAAGCACCTGCCACGCATTAAATGGGCGATAAATGACAGCTATTGTTGCCATACATTAATTTGAGAGGAGTAAGTGTTTTTAGAAGAAGCAAAGAGGGAAGAAAATCACCATGCCTTTTTCTAAAACTTTTTGTTGACTATCCCAGACTAGGTTTGATGTCCCTGCTATGTGCTTTAGCCATTGCGGCTGACAGACCCCAACCTGGCCACCCAGCCACTTAGCCACCTGGCAGTAAACTGTTCCTCCCAGTGTTTCACCTTTGACCTCTGAGTCTTTATTTTCTCTTTAATGCAGCACTCATTCACTCATTATCATTGCTACTTTTTTCTCTGCTATGACAAATTCCTCCAGGACAAGGTCTGCATGCACCTCTCCCGCCATCATTAACCCACAGCCTATGCGTCCTGCAGGAGAGAGAAGCCGCGTCACCTGTGCTCTTATGCTAAGGCGTCTGAGCAGAGCAGCAGGAGGGGCAGGCCGGGTGGGGCGGCTCCTGCAAAGGTCAGAGAGGGGCCAGCAGGGGGCGGTGATTGAGCAGAACGCTCTAGATCAGATACGTCATCCATCCGTCAGGCAGGGAGAGGGCAGGAGCAGGATTGCTGCAACCTGCTCACATTCCAGAGACCATTCCAAAGACCCAGGCCAGTCGCTGAGGGAGATGGCTGTCTCCTTACAATGATCGTAGCTCAGAATTCCCTGGAAAAGATTTAAACGCTCCAGGCGTCTGCTTGCTCAAATGAAAAGAAAGTGGAAGGAAGTGTCCATTCAAAGGGAAACTTTCTGCTTCCGTCTCAAGATGATTAGATTCTAATGCTGGCTCAGACAACTGTCTTGCCTCGACCAGCCAAGCTCCTTCCCCCGCTGGGCCTTGCTTTTGCTGCCCCACCTTTGACGGCTGGGAGAAAGGGTCAGTGTAATTTGTGATTGCTAGCATGCCCACGCTCCCCAAGCACAGCACATGTCCATATAATTTAAGGTATTTTTCTAAAGCCACAAAAAAGACAACAATCAAGTGCCTATCCAGTTGGAAAACCTTTTTGGGAAAGTGCTTATACTAAATACTGAACATGCATCCATTGTATTTATAAGTACAGCCTAGTAATAGCTGCCATTTATTTAGAAAAAGTACATAGAATAGCATTCTTCCCATTTTCCGGACAAGGAAACTGAGCCTTGGGGGATGAAGCAATCTGCCTAAATGCAGACCACTAATAAATAGCAGGTCCCCAGGCATGCATGACTACAAAGCTCTTGCTCTTAAACTCCTTTGGGTCTCTTCATTTACAGCGAATTCCCTGCTTGCCCACCCAACTCAGTTACACAGGCAGCCTCAAGCCTCCTGGAGGTGCCTCCGACAGGCCTGCCCCAGGACCTTCGCAGGTGCTGCTCTCCCCACCTGGAATTCGATTTCCCCATCCCTTTCTCGCCCTCTCCTTTTTCAGGTCTCTGCCCGCCTCCCAGCTCGCTATGGAGCCCCTACTCCTGGTTCCTCTTTCGCCCTTACTTGTCTGATTGTTCTTTGTCTGTCTCCCCTACTAGGATGAAAGTCTTGAGTGGTCTTTGTTTTGTCTTTGTTCGTGCCATGGCTGTATCTCTAGCAGCTAGAAGAATGTGCTCACTCACATTAATTCAACAAACAAGTGAATGAACAAGTGGCCGTTGGCGTTGGAAGGGTTGGTGGGCAGAGCAGCAGCGGTCTAGATGCTGGGATGGGGGGAGGCCACTTCCAAACCCTCATCACTCTTCCAGTAGGTTTAACTGGGCCCAGTTCTGGAAGTGCACAGCTCAACGGCCAAGAATACCACCACCCTCCTCCTTCCACCCCTTATCAGAAGATTGACTAAACTTTCCCCACGCCCAGCAAATACCTCCCCTTTGGCATTTTTCTGCTAATTCTCAAGCACAAGGTGCTCTCGGAGTGGGGGTGGGGAGAGAAGGGGCAGGCAGGTGTGAGGGTCTCTGGGGGAGGGAGGTCAGTAAACTCTCCCCAGTTTTAGCCCTGCAATCCCACTGGGATCTCTCCCCCTTGGCTGGTTTATTGAGCCAGAATAAACTTCCTCTTGGGCTGTTCAGCATGGGCTGGCTTTTCAGATATCTTTGCCCCACACCCTTCCAGATTAGTGCCCTCCTTGCTAGCTTCAGGGTGGCCACAGTCCTGTCTCTACCTATCATGGCATCTTTGTCTCCGTTTGCTTCTCTGGAGATCATGATCTGAGGTGGGACCTTTCTTCGTGGGAGCCCCAGGCCCCTCTGGTAGAGGGCAGGTCCTCAAAGAAATGAAAGGGGATTGGGAGGGTACTCTGAGACAAGCGCAACTGACTTTACCATTTGAGGGCCAGCACGACACATTATTGATGGGGGTTACGCTTTTTTGTATGTCTTCTCCAGCAACAAGCACCAGTGCCAGCCAGGAATCCCAGAGGTTTCCAGATTTCATTTAGGCTGTATGTCTGACTCAAGATCAATGATGCTTTGCCCTGCAAAACCAGTGTTGCTGGTAGCAGGCTGCCTCACAATTCGTCCCCATTCAGCCCAGAGAGTGAAGACACCAGCACCACGGGCTCCTGAGTCCCTTCCCCCTTCCCTCAAGCACCAACCGCTTTTTGCATGTGTCCTCCTAGCTCCAGAGTGGGGAACTGGGGAGTTGGGAGTTATGGTTTACAGGAGCAGGAAGTCAGGACAACCCTGGGAGGAGGGGAGGAACAGGAGGGAAGCCGGGAGGGATGGATGAGCAGCACTGGAAGCCCAGAGACCATGTGATCTTTCTTCTGACTCATCTTTCTTCTAATTCTAGCCTCTTGGCAAGGACAGGGGCCCCTGCTGGGAGGGCTTCTAAGAATGGCCAGAAGGCTGAGATGGTGCAGCCTCAGCCACACCCAGCAAGAACTTGGATAAGTCTCCCTTGCTGGTTTTCTAGTTTTTGTTTGCTGCTACAGGTAGAACTGGTCCACCTTCATTCCCAGCCCTGCCAAACTGACAGGTTAGCAGTGACCCAGTGAGCACCCCCTTAGGCAGGCAGCTTCCTCACTTGCTGGGCTGATTCCAATTCTGTGGTCTGAGTGGGGCCCTGCCTGTGGCTTTAGCCAGCATCTACATTTTGAGAACCCCTGTTCTAGACGAAAGCTGGATCTCCCAAATTTGCCACCTCAAAGGCATCACCTGGAAGTTCTGATTAGGTAGGTCTGGAGATGCCCTGAAATCTATTTTTGAAGTGCCCCAGATGATTCATAAAATAGCCGATAGAAACCAAACTCATTAGCATCTGGCCCCTTCCTACCTGAGCATGCGCCCTGGGCTTCCTGTGGTTAGCTCCTCCGGGAAGGCCCTTTCCCACCTTGCCTGGGGAGCTCTGAGGCGGGGTTTTCAGCCTGGGAAGCCTTTTCCCATCACCCCTACCACCCCTGACAGAGTTAGGGGAGTCCAATTCTGCTCCCATACCTCTGTGCATGTTTCCTATTTGAAGCCTGCTGCAGGTTGGGGGTAGGAGGTAGCTGTAAGAAACCAACCCTCATTTATGAATAAATGATTAGTCAGTAACTGATACACAGCTGAGGTGCTGCTTAAGTCTTGCTTTCCCTGGAACAATCCCAATTTATACCTGGTTTCAGGGTGAAATCACTAATAGCATCCCCTTTCACTCTCAAAAGTATTCTAGCTTGAATAGTTTAAATAGTACCGTTTGGTACTTTTTACTAGATATATTTTACTTCAACTTTTATTAAACTTAACGTGAAGCCTTATAAGTATTAATCTATCCTGCATTCCTTAAATGAAAATAAGGACTGTGGTCACTATATTACAGCTACAGCCTGGTAAAATGATGTTCAACCTGTGGCTCAAGAAATGTTGGCTACCAGCGGTGAGACCAATGTCAGTGACCCCAGAGAAAAGAAGATGAAGTCCTAATATGTAACAAAGTCAGCTTGAACTTGCAGAAATGCAAATGTTTTCTTCTTTGCTCCTACTGTACTGTCAGAGTGCAACAGTAGAATTCCTTTTTCTAAATTATCACTTCTATCCTGTATTTTGCTAGACTGTGACCTCGTCGAGGGCAGGAACCCTTTATGTGTCAGGACGTGGTGCTCAGAGAACCTTTGTAGAATGAACTGAATTCCTCCACGACGTCCTAGGAACCCTGAGCTAAGATTCCATAGGTACCTTCTATTTATTTCAAGGCATTTTAGAATGAGAAAAAGATTTTCTTACGTTAAACATGTCTGCAGAAGCTCAAGTTCTCCTCGGAAATATTTGGATTTGTACCTGAACTGGGTTCCTAAATCTTCCTTGTCACTAAAATGTGGTTCTCCCCATTCCGAACATCACCCCAATATTATTGTTAGGTTGGTAGTGCCGATCCCTTTAAGAGTTTCTTCTGGGTGGCTGGTTGTCTGCTGAGGGTCCCATGACCACACCGCTGGGTGGGGATGCACAGTCTATCAGTCTCACTAACCCCAAATTATTCCCATTGCGTCTGGCAGCAAGGCTAAGACTTAAGTCCCTAGCATGCTGCAGGAGCCCTAAACGACCTCTCTGCCCCTCCAGCCTCATCTCTGCCGATCCTGCCTCTACCCTCCTTACATTTCCTCATGAGGCCACACTCTTCCACTTCCCGTCTTCATTCATGGTGTTCCTCCTGCTTGGAATACCTTCTCCTCATGGCCCACCCTGTCTCACCTGACTCCTATTCATCTGTCAGAAGTCACCTCCTCTGGGAGGCCTTCCTGGGTTGAACGGAGGTGACTCAACTTCCCCTAACAAGATAGAGAAATCAGAATGCCCCCAAATAGGGGGTTGGATAAATATATGATTATACCACCATAAAATGAAATTAAAGTAGAAATGTGAATTTTCTTATTTCTTTATAAGGTGGCTTAAAAAATAATAATATTATGTTCACGGTAAAACATTCAAGAACGTACCATGAAGCATCTCCCTCTGACTCCTGGCTCCAGCCTTCCCTGAGGCACTCGAGGTTGCCAGTGTCTTAGGTGGGTCTTACAGACATGTTCTACCTACTTAAAGGCATATATATATAGAGAGAGAGAGAGCTAAGAGAGGGGTAAAGGCAGGGAGAAGATATGAAATATATTTAAGTCATGCTCCTGAAAAAATCACAACCTTCTTGGGAAGGTAAGTCAGCCCCCACGCATGAGTTAGCAGCATTGAGCAGGATGTGTCACTGTATGTGGTCACTCACTCAAAGACACTCAAAACCACTCCAAGCCAGGTTTCGAGCCCCAGTGAGCTTGAATGGCTCATTCTATGAACCATCCACCAGCATGAGTAAAGGGGCTGCCATCCATAAGTAGAAGCAAGACGTAATTTCTAACCCCCAGTCCCTATGGATAGCTTAAACGCACCTATTTTAATCCTATTGCAGAGTGCTGGTTCCTACGCTTTTAAAGCTGGGACATATCTGGTTCTGGGGTTGGAAACCAAGCCTGGCAGGGTGCAATAAAACCAACAGTCCATCAGGCTTTCCTGCTTGAACCATAGTTACAAATTATTACAGGAAAAACAAATAAAAGCACTCCATTAAGCTGAAGCAGTGAAATGAGACTCTGGCTTGGAGAATAAAATGATGTTGAAATTGGGGCATTTTTTGATCTGATGTCTCCACCGAGACCACTGAACACATGAGAAAAATCTAGAGAGGTGAGGTGACTTGCCTAAAGTCACTGGGTCGGTTCCGACAAAACGAAGACCAAAGTCTGTGGTTCCTACTCTGAGTTTACTGCACTCTGCGCAGCGCTGCCTTCCCCAACACAAAGGGGAGGAGAGCCTGCGAGAGAACAACGTGAGCGTGTTCATACCCTTCCTGAGACGTAGTCTCTGCCCCCAGTGACAACTGATGAGAACGTCAGGCTTGGAAGAGCAGGTGAGGGACTCAAGTACCGCGTACTTGCCATTGTTCACAGCTACGGACCATGGATGATGACTAACTGCACGAAGAAGAAGATGTATCGAGAGGCAAATGGGCGGAACTGCCACATGACCTTAAAACTAGGTTCAAAGCTGCACAGTCAGGGTTGACACCCGCCCCCGCTCCATGGAACCAGAGCTGTATCTGCAAAGAAACCCTGCTGTGTTCCCCAGCCAGCTCGGCTGCCCCTGCCGTGCCAGGAGTTCAGATCTGCTGCACTGCCCACCACCAACGGGGGACATTTCTACGGAGCCTTGGCTTCCCTTGGCCACCTCCAACCCCCCACCGAAGTCTGGCACAGGCCCCTCTGATTGGTCAGCCTGGGCTACACGCCCAGGCTCTAGTTGCAAAGGGGAGGCTGGGAAAGAGAAAATGGAACATTTCAGTTTCTCTAGTAGAAGGTGGGTGCCTCTTCCCAATAAAACCATAAAGTGGGGAGTCCCCCAAATACAAGAAAGGGGTTCTGATGCTGGGTGGCCAAAAAAAGAAGATAAATACCCTCCACCTATTGGAACTGGGGCACAGGAAGGTGGGTGCGTGGTAGAGCTGGGGAGGGAGAGGAGGCCCCCCAGCAGAGACAGGGGCAAGTGGGTCTAGCCATGAAGTGCAATTTGGCTTTGTAGTGCAGCAATGTGATGCGTGAGGCATAACTCCTGTGTCCCCAACGCCATGGGGCGAGAGTTGCCAAATGAGAGTCACATGCTTGGGGAAATTGCAACAAAGGAAGAGAAATTGAGCAATTGCAAGGAGAAATAAAGTTTATGTTTCAGCAGGAAGGGAAGGCTAATCTCTCCCTACCCCGGGGAAGAGACAATTTGAATGGAGAAGAGGAGGAAATAGAGGCTAACTTGTACTAAGCACCTACTATCTTCCAGTACCAGGCGCTGAGCTGTTGCTGACATGATCTCTTTTAACATGGAGAAAGGGAAACAATACAATGTTGACAATTTTAGGGGACCAGGAAAAGGCTCCTTTCTACTTGTTTCATACATTAGTGTCACACCCTTCTGGCCTCTCTCCCCACCCTTGAGCCTTTCCTAGAAGGTGGAGGTGGTTGTCGAGCTGGGGAGGACGGTGTAAGCCCAGCTCTGCCCACCCACCTCCTGCTTTCCTTTGGGTGAGGCCTCCCGGCCAGCAGGCCAGCTGTGAGTACAGCTGTCAGGCAGCCGGCCGCACAATGAGGCCCTCGGCCTCAGCTCTGCCTGTGACCAGGCAGGTGGGTCTCACTCTGTGTATGGTAGTAGGAAGTTGGTTGTTGCCAAGTTTACCCAAGCCACACCCTGGACCCTGGCCTTCATCAGCAATGAAGGTGATACTGCGTCCATACCTGCTTTACTCCTATGTGTCTTGATAGTTCAGAGCTCGTACTGAGAAAAAGGGGTGCTCTTTACTGCCTCCTCCAGTAATTTCTGACAGTAGTAGCACAGCATTTGCCAGATTAAAGGATTCGATTTTTAATCATCCGAGGAAGCAGGGCTCCTAACTTGAGGTCCAGGGATGGGCTTCAGGGCATTGGTCATTCATTTATTCATTCTATAAATATGTATTAAGCGCCTTCTGAGGCCCAGTGCTGCTGTGGGCATTGAGGATACAGTGGCTAGAGTGAAAGTCCCATCTCCCTTCTCCATGGCCCCCTTCATCAGAGAGTCTGGGGAAAAATACTTGCTTTCTCAGACATTCTTGCAGCTAAAAGTGCCGTATGACATGGTTTGCCAATGAAGCAGAAGCTGAAGAATTCTGGAAGCTTCTGGGAAAATTTTGCTTCCTCGATCGCATCTGTGATTCTTAAAACTGTGGCAGCCACCTTGGGAGTAAGGGACAATATATAGGCCCTTTACGTTAACAAAGCAAGCTTGTTAACTGTGGTGAAGGAGAAAGATAGAAATTGCCCCAGTTCTTGGTGGTGTGTGAATAATTCCAGCCTTTAGGAAAGGCACAAAAAGAATTCTCAGTGAAATGAATTATTTGGGGACTAGCACATAGAACCCTGAGAAAACAAAGAAAAATGCAGAAAATAGGAAAACGATTTTAAAAATTAATAAGTGTATCAGCTAGGTAAGGGAAGGTCTTGCACTCATAAAATGAGATTAGGATGCTCCAAAAAAAGAACAATCAGAGAACAAATAAAGGTTCTTGAAAGTTAAACATATGATAGAAGAAATAAAACATTCAAAAGAATAAGTAAGATCAAGAAAATCTTCCTGAAAGTATTAATAGAACAAAAAGAAACAGAGATGAAAAAGAGGAAAGAAAAGACATTTAAGGGAACAACCCTAGCTGGGCAAGGTGGTTCATGCCTGCAATCCTAGCACTCTGGGAGGCCGAGGTGGGAGGATCACTTGAGCTCAGGAGTTCGAGACCAGCCTGAGCAAGAAAGAGACCCCATCTCTACTAAAAATAGAAGAAATTAGCCAGGCATGGTGGCACACACCTGTTGTCCCAGCTACTCGGGAGGCTGAGGCAGGGAGATTGCTTGAGCCCAGGAGTTTGAGGCTGCTGTGAGCTGTGATGACACTGCTGTACTCTTCCCGGGACTACAGAGAGAGACCCTATCTCAAAAAAAAATGATTATATAAATTCCCTTAATTTAGTTTTCATATAGGTAGTGCTCTAAATATTCAAAAGTTTCTAAGTGGAAAGTCTCCTTCCCACCCAGCCCTCTGGTTCTCCTAACTGGATCCCCTGTCCTCCAGTTTCCAGTAACATTTTCCTGTAAGTCCACAGCCCCTCTTAATGCCATTGGCCTTGTACAAATAGCCTGGTCAAGACACCTTAGACTTTCACGAACACTCTCCTCAAAGTGCTTCCAGCTTCCACCCACTGCCCAATTCCAAAATCATTCCCATGTTTTTGGGTATTTGTTACGGCAGCACCTCACCAAATCTGTTTCAGTTATGTATAGCTGCACAACAAATTAACCCCACATTTAGCAGCTTAAAAAAATAAATATTTATTAGTTTATACACTTTCACTGGGTCAGGAATTTGGGCGCCTCTTCTGTGGGTGGTTCTGCCTTTAGGTCTCTCACGAGGTCTCAGTGAAATATCAGCTGGTGTCACAGTCATCTGTAGGCTTGCCTGGCCTTGGAGAATGTGCTTCCAAGATGGCTCATCCACTTGGTTGCTGGCAGGAGGCCTCAATCCCTCACCCTGTGGACCTCTGCGTTGGGCTGCTTGAATGTCCTCATGACGTGTTAATAAGTTATCCAAGAATGAGCTAGACAAAATTCACAATGTCCTATGACCTAGCCTTGGAAGCATACACCATTATTTCTGTGATCTCCTGCTAACACGTCAGCCAGCCCAGTGCTGCCCGTACCAGAGTGTGAACACCAGTGAACTAGACTCTAGGGGGCTTGGAGCTTGACAACCACACCCTCCTCAGAAGCAAACAATGTCACTACTTTCTTTTTTTTTGAGACAGAGTCTCACTGTGTTGCCTGGGCTAGAGTGCCGTGGCATCAGCCTAGCTCACAGCAACCTCAAACTCCTGGGCTCAAGCG
>NW_012148408.1:1742852-1744701 GCF_000956105.1 Propithecus coquereli | reverse complement strand
GCATAGTATTTCCCTGTATGACTGAAGCACATTGATTTAACCAGTTCCCTATTGTGGAATATATATGCTGCTTTGAATCTTTTCACAAAGGGTAGAATCGGTTCAAACACTTCTAGCCATGCCAGCTACTTTAGGCTTTCCATGCAGAGTAACTTTAGGCAAGTTATGTAACCTCTTTGCACTGGAAGTTCCACTGTTGGTAAAACAGGAGCGGGGAGTCCCTCCCTTGCGCCTCACAGGGCCGTTGGAAGGATTAAATGAGATGAGCATGTAAGGCGGCTAGAATAGAGTCTTGCACGGGGCAGAGCTTGGTTGGGGTTTGCTCTCTTCTTCCCCACTGCAGTGGTTCCCAGAGCCCAGCAGTGCCCTGAGAAAGTGCTTTTCTATTAATATTTCCAGGCCCACCTTGTGGCGTCCAGCTTCACTGCTTGGGTCAGGAGTAGATTTCAAGCGGAGGAAAGGTCCCCAGTGTCCTGGCCAAGGGAGCCTTGTAGAGGGGCTCTCTCTGGTTTCTTCTCAGAAAGAGAGAAGAAGTGTTGTCACACTCTGCAGTCGCTGCCAGGCCCGCCTGGCTGTCTGCCTTCCCTGACACTGGCCTAGTTGGTAAGGACTGTGCAGAAATGTCAGGCCCGGGGCCCGGTGCATCCATCCTCAGGATGTTACCAAAGAGCAAACACAGGTTTGCTGGCTGGGTGGATTCTTGTCAACAGGAAGATAAATGGATTAAAGGCAAACAGGAGAGAGATCCCTGCCATGGAAACAGGAAGAAGGCTCTGCTGGGGTGGGGAGTATTTATTATATAAAGCAGCTTTATTGATATATAATTCACATACCATGCAATGCACCCATTTAAGGTATATAATCCAGTGGTTTTTACCATATTCACAGAGCTGTGTGACCATCATCACAAGCGATTTTACAACATTTTCATCACCCAGAAAAGAAATATTCTGCCCATTAGCAGTCACTTCCCATTTTCCCCCATCCTCCCGAACCCCTGGCAGCCACCAATCTACTTTCTGTCTCTATGGATTTGCCGATTCTGGACATGTCATAAAAATGGACTCATATAATATGCAGTCTTTTGTGACTGACTTCTTTCACATAAGCATAATGTTTTCAGAGTTCACCCATGTTGTAGCGTGAATCAGTATTTCATTTCTTTTTATTGCTAAATAATATTCCATTGCAAGGATATACATACTTTGTTTATCCATTCATCAGTCAAGGGACGTTTGGGCTGTGTCCAGCTTTTGGCTATTTTGAATAATGCTGCTATGAATATTCCTGCACAAGTTTTTGTATGAACCTGTGTTCCATTCTCTTGGGTATACACCTAGGAGTGGAATTGCTAGTCATATAGCAACTCTGTTTAACCTTTGGAGGAGCTGCCAGACTATTTTCCAAAGTGGCTGCATCATTTTACATTCCCACCAGTGTGTGTGAGGGTTCCAGTTTCTCTACATCCTAACCAACATTTGTTATTATCTGTCTTTGACTGGAGTCATCCTAGCTGTTGTGAAGTGGTATCTCATTGTGGGTTTGATCTACATTTCCCTGATGCCTGAAGATGTTTAGCATCTTTTCATGTGCTTGTCAGAAATTGGTATATATTCTTTGGGGAAATGTCTATTCAAGTCCTTTGCCCATTTTTAACTGGGGATTTGTCTTCTTATTGCTGATTGTAAGAGTTCTTTATATATTCTAGTGGGAGGTCTTATTTTAATCTTTTTGGAATTACTATATTCTCAATCATCCTCGTACTTACAGTAGAGCAGCAATGTGTTTGAATCCAAAGAACACACATAAGTGAGTTTATCAGGAGGTAAAAGTGTTTGCAAACTGATTC
>NW_012148408.1:1738618-1739484 GCF_000956105.1 Propithecus coquereli | reverse complement strand
TGTCCTGTTGTTTCCAAATTTTCACTTCTATAAATTGCTCCATGATAAACATGATTATACATTGAACTTTGTGTACATCTTTGATTATTTACCTAGGACCATTTCCTAGCAGGATCAATAGGTATATTAGTCAGAATGTTGCAAATGACAAAAAGCTAAATGAAACCAGATTAAGCAACAACAACAAAAGCAATTTATTGGCCCACATGACTAGGATTTTTATGGTGGGGCAGAGGCATGTTTCAGGCATGGCTGGATCCAGGGACTCAAACCATGCCATCTGAACATTGTCTTGCTTTGTCTCTGAGCTATGCTTTCCCCAGTTCCTGGAAAAGATGTAAGCTCCACCATCTTAGCAACCAGAGTGGGAAAGGAATTTTCTTTTCCAATAGTTAAAGCAAAAGTCCTATCCTTGTCGACATTTGAGGCTATGCCTATTTCTGGGGTGGAGATAGAGGGAGTGAGATCAGCCCCATCTGAACCACATAGACTGTGAAGGAAAGGAACAATCGTGCACAGAAATCATCATGCCATAGCCAAAAGAAGAGGACGGAGGCTCTACCAGCAGTTAGGAGAGGACTCTTTTCCCCAAACCCTCGCCAACAGTCTTTCTTATGTTTCCCAGTTAGGTAGGTGAAAATGATGCCCAGTTTTATTTTGCATTAAAAATTATTTTTATATGCTTATTGGTTAGTTGTAATCCTTCTTGTTTGGATTGCTCATTTAAAAAATTAGAGTGTCCACCTTTTCATGTTGGTATCTTAGCACACTTTGTGGAATAAGAGCATTAATTCTTTGTTATATGAGTTGCAACCATTTTTTCCATAGTTTTTGTTTGCCTTTTAACTTAATTGATGGTGCTTTTT
>NW_012148408.1:1736574-1738568 GCF_000956105.1 Propithecus coquereli | reverse complement strand
GCCTCGGCCTCCCAGAGTGCTAGGATTACAGGCGTGAGCCACCACGCCTGGCCACAAATGACTTTTCATACCAAGTGGGCAGGGATGTGTCTAAAGCATGCTGGAGTGTGAAAAGAGAGGCAGTCCATTTTGTCAAGAAGAGGCAACGGTGAGGAGGGCGATTGGGAATTATGACCAGCTTCGTGGAGGAGACGATAGTTACAGTGGTCTTGAAGAGTGAGTATGGGTTTGCCCTGTGAACAAGGAGAGTAACGGCTTGTGCAAAATCGCAGAGGTTTAAACAGGGCGTGGTGAGCTCCTCCTGTGCCTTCAGAACAAGTGGCTTTCGAATGAATCAGCAAGTTCAGTAACTAGCAGGGCAGTCTCATTCCAGCTCACTTTTTGGTTCAGAGTGGCTGTGTTGAGCACAACAGGACTAGGGAATGAAGTTCGCCGCACAGCAGGAGGGTGCTGCTGACTGAAAGTTCAATCTCATTCCTCAGCTCTCAAGGTCCACACCGGGCCGATCCGGCCGTATGCAGGTTCTCAGATGGTGCATAATTCTACTTCCTGTGAAAGAGTCAACAAGGGGGCCGGGTGCCTGGGAAGAGGGGTGTGGGTAGCACTGAGCAGGGGATTGGTGCGAGTAGGAGGGAGGGGACGCAGAAGACTCGCTCTGTTTGCTCTGCACCTCCGTTTGTCCTCGCATACTGCCTGCTGTCTACAGACCTATAATGAGTAACTAAGTGAATGACGTCAAAAGCTGAGCCCTTGCTGTAAAACAGGCACTCTTCTTCCGTCCCTAAGTGCCAAACACACCCACTGCCCCTGGACCCTTGTCCTCTGGGAGCTGGAGGGAGGCCAACCGTGGTTTTCCTAGAAGCCCCAGGCAAGCTACCAGCTGGCTGTGTGTTTCATCCCTGATGCCCTTGTCTGGGTTTGCCCAGCTACCCCAGGTGTGTGTTACCACGTGGGAGCCTGGTGTGCCCGTCAGGAAGCCCCTGATGCAAGCCCCTGAAAGCCAACTCAAAATGGCTCCAACAATAATGAAAGTTATCTTCTCACATAACAAGGATTCTGGAGGCCAGGCGGTTGCAGAGGCGGTTAATTTACCAGCAACGTGGGGTCATCAAGGACTCGAGTTCTTTCCATCTCTTCTTCAATGTACTGGCTATTAAACTCTATGATGTTTGCCAATCTGAAAGGGGAGAAAAAAAAAAGGTAGGTAATAAACAAAAGATAAGCTTCTTGACATTCTGAAGAAGTGGTGGGCAGGGGAACTGAGAATGCTTGGACCCCTGTCGTCCCAGAAAGCAAATCCACTAAATCAACTCCTGGGATCTCCAAACAGACTGGATTAAAAATCGAAATAGCAAAGAATCTTGGCAGAGAATCCTCTCTGACTTGATCAGATACAATATTGTTTTAAAAATAAAAAAGTTCTTATCTTCCTTCCTAAAACGAATTCCGATAAGGACCCCCAAGAATCCAAAGTCAACTGAACACAGAAAGTTTAAGGCAAAGGAATTTCCCTACATCCTGCCAGGAAGGGGAATGTTTACAGTCTCTGCACATGGCCTGACACGGCTACACTAAAAACAAGCTTCCTTTGTTCCAATTTGCATTAAAAGAGGAGCGTGAGGGGGCTTGTTTAGACCGGTGGTGTCCCAGGACGATTTTGTGTGATGCGGAGTATGTTCTGCGTCTGGGCTGTCCGATATCATAACAGTAGCTACTAACCATGTGTGATTACTGTGCACGGGGAATGAGGCTGGTGAGATTGAGGAGCTGAATTTTAAATTTTATTAAATTTTACTTAATTTGAATTTAAATAGTCACGTGTGACTAGTGGCTCCCATGTAGCTCAGCGTGGTTGTGGGGAGACTTGCTTAGGGTTTTCTTTTGCTAGGAGAGATGCCAGGCCTTCTCAGTTCCAGATGCTCGTGACCGCAACCTCTGGACACAACTGGGGGTGTTGCTGACAAACCATAGGATTCTGCAGCTTTAGATTTTTT
>NW_012148408.1:1733342-1734489 GCF_000956105.1 Propithecus coquereli | reverse complement strand
ACCACACACTGTGTATATATAGACATATATAGTATTAAAATGTTTTCAGTATTATATATTAGGTGCGTAGAATATATTGGTAGCTTTATTTTACCCATGGGAGTTTTAATTTTGTACATAGTTAAATCAGCACTGTTTCTTTTATAGTTTCTTCCCTGAGGTCACATTTTCTTTGAAAGGCTAGATGGCTTTGTTTTAATTTAGTTAACTCTTTAATCAGTCAGGAATTTATTTAAGAGTATCAGATAAAACTTTAATTTCTCCCCCAAATTGTAAGCTAATTTCTCCTTCATGATTTGTTGAAAATTTTGTATTTGTATTCTCCCATTATTGAGTTGAAATTCTCCTAGAAAGGGAATTACTGGATCAATAGACATATTAGTCAGAATATTATAAGTGACAAAAAGCAAAGTGAAAACACATTAAGTAACAACAACCACTAAACAATTTATCGGCCCACATGACTAGGATTCTCAGGGTGGGGAAGGTGCACGTTTCAGGCATGGCTGGATCCAGGTACCATCCAAACATTATTTATATGTATTTGGGTTTGTCCTTAGATGGTGGACGCTAGCATGGCCACCAGCTCCCCCTGCAATGAAAGACTCATCCCACTGCTGGGAGTGCTGTTGGCAGAGTCCTCAGGGGTCAGCCCCTATAGGGATGGTCTCAGCTGCAGAGAGCCACCACCTCCAAGGAGTTGACCCTGGGGTCAGCTTTCCCTGCTGTAGCAAGTCCAATGCCCCACCCGAGATTTCTCTGGGTTCCTTGTGCTTGCTCGCTCCATTTTCTGCTCATCTTGAGCTCATTTGTTTCTTTCCCCTCGTTCCTGTTTTCTCCTCTGTTCAGGGCCCACTTTCTCCCCAAGGTTCTTGGACTAGCGCTTTCTCTCCTTAGATTTCACACATCACGTCCCCTCTGGTCTGTGCCAACCCCTCCCAATTCTGGTTCCCTTCTTATCTCTGGATCTTTTTGCTCACCAGACCATCTTGGCTACGCCTAGAAGGCTTCATCTTCAAAGCTAGTCATGCTCTGCAAGGTATGTTCTTAAACAAAGGCGTTTCACTCCCCATCAGAAATTAAGTAGTCAGCTCGTAAAGTAATATTTTTTTTCTCTGCAGTAAGCTACAGTTCACCTTATTCAACA
>NW_012148408.1:1730931-1732037 GCF_000956105.1 Propithecus coquereli | reverse complement strand
TGGTGGGATTGCTGGATCAAATAAATGGTAGGTCTACTTTTAGTTCTTTGAAGTATCTTCATACTATTTTTCCATAGAGGTTGTACTAGTTTGCAGTCCCACCAACGAAAGGTAGATGAGAGCTTTCTTTAGTTGTAGCACTGATACTAGTTTCACTTGTATTAATATTTTATTCCTTTCAATTAGGAACTGGGAGTGTGGGTGGGATGAGATTAGATGTTAACATTCAAAATCACCCACGTTATCCAAAAGTACCAATATTTTCTTACTTTTTTTTTCTTTTCTAACTCATAGAAAAAGCTCTTTAGGTTTAAACCAGATATTCATAACATTTCAAGTTTGGAACATGTCTAGAGAAAGGGTCTATTCAAATATACCATCATAGTCTAACTGCTTGAGCAGACACGGAGACTTGGTAGCACCGACTCTATTTTTGTTAGGATGATCTTTGGATTTCTTTACTTCTGTTCTGTTAGGGAAAAAGTCAGCTCGGAGAAATTTGAACACTTCCCAAAAATAATACCCCACTGAAAATTCCTTTTGCTATAGTTTTCTCAGGAAGTAGAGCTAGCCTTTCCATTTCCTAGCAGATCCCTCAAAGGTCAAAAGCACAGGGAATGTTTGTAAGGGCATCTTGTGTGCTTTTGTACTCACCAGCCCTAAGGGCCCCTGGAAACACCAGACTCTAATTAACAAAACAATCTAAGGAGTGGAAGAAACAGCAGGCACCTTTTCGATAGGATACACTGCAGCCAGGACACTGACCTGTGGTCAGCCGTGCACCAAGTTGCTGTTTTAAACTTGTAAAAGTTCCATCTGTTTGGTAACCAAAATTCCAGGGGGGAAAAAACCGTGCTCCCAGTAAACTCAAATTGAATGGCATTAGTACAAAGATACAGATACAATGAGCTTCCATTTGGTAAGCAAAATACCTCGCATCAGACTAGCCTATGTGGAGTGGTGCGTGTGGCTATGGACTAAGTCTCAAAGGAATTCCAGAATTCTGCACTGCCATGGATGTCATAGTGGATTTGGAGTTCATCTAAAGACACTCTCTTGGCCAGTCATGGTGGCTCATGCCTGTAATCCTAGCACTCTGGGAGGCC
>NW_012148408.1:1707178-1728341 GCF_000956105.1 Propithecus coquereli | reverse complement strand
AATAAATTTTATGAAATGAATGTACAGTAACCTTCAAATTATGCTTGTTTTATTTTATTAATCTTTCAAACATCCCTCATCCATCAACTGAACACCAAGACATAAGCGATAATAATTATGTTCAGTCCTCTTTGATAATTTACTGATTTGGGCATATAAAACCATAGCTTTACATGTATTTTTAAGTATTGTCATTTAAAAGATATATTTGTCAAGGTAGGAGGGTGGAACTCATTTTATTTAGCAATTTGTTCACCTGATTTATGATTTTGGAGCCATATGGTCTGTGGGCCTTCACACCAGAGCCTGGACATCTTAGGGCTGGTCCTAATGGGCGCTCCCTGGGACATGGGGTCCAGTCTCCTGCACTGACAGCTTTTCTCTTAGGGATGAGCTTTCTGGAATGCTAAGAAATATAATTTCCTCCACCTCCTTACACATAAAGGGCAGTTAATTTCAAGTCTCTTGGACATCAGGGTCCAGCTTCCACATCATTGTATGCACAACTCGATGTTCTCCTACTGTACCAGGACTGGGACTTTAAAAAACAACAAACTGCTTAAGAACGAAACCCAGCTAGAACTAAAGAGCAGGAAACAAACTGAGTCCTAAAACCCTTTGCTGAGCAAAGCGAGGTACTCAGAGCAGAAGCATTGGTGCCACCTGAAAGCTTATCAGAAATGCAAACTCTCAGGTCCCACTTCAAGGCTACTGAGTAAGAACAGTTTGATACTTATGCCCATGAAAGTGTGGGAAGCGCTTTTATAACCTCTAAACTGAGACAATTAAAGGCATAAAGGTGAGCAAGAGAGAGAGAATGGTGACTGATGTCCCTCCCAAGCTAGATGTCTGGGGAGGGACAACAGAAGTACTGGGTCCTGGGTTTTATTACCAGCAAGGAGATTTGGGCAGCAATACAAGGAGCCCAACTGTTAGGACTGGGCCCCTGGGTCCCAGGATGGGGAGGATGTACTAAAAGATATTTTAGGATATCTGCCCACCTACTCCATCTTCTGGGAGTCTCCTACTGCCCTGAGTGATCATGCTGTGTACTGTGTGATCTAAGTCCCTGGCCATAACCAACCTGATCAGGGACAGACATCAGGCCAAAGGGCAGCTAATTCCTGGCCTGGTCAATGACTTGTGGCCTGGCTTGGAAATATGAACTGAGCCATCAGATTCCAACTTGGGGACTTTAGAACGGTTAAGGGGGGAGTGGTGGACGTGAGGGTTCCAGCAAGTTCTAGAGTTAAGGTTGGGTGGCTCTAATGGGCCGTGTGCATGCCTAAGGTATGAGGAAACAGCGATAATGAGTAAGCAGGGGGAGCAGCCAGAGAAGAGAGTGAGAGAGGAAAGGAGTAGAGAGACACAAAGACACAGACACACACACATGTGGGGTGGAGTCTAGAAAGAGAGAGCAGCCTGGCTCCCTTTCTGTTCTTCCTCAAACCTACGTTTAGTTTTTTCTGGGTATAAGCCTTTGATTCTGGGAACCAACAGACCTTTGACTTAGAAGGGCAGGGGAAATGAACTTCTCATAATCGAATCCCAAATAATCTACGACTATCGATTTATAATCCTCCAATTATTAGTCTTGGCTCAGAAAATGCGAGAAGCAGGAAGAGTGAATTTTAGTGTGAAGAAAGAATATATCTCTGAGGACTGACACCTAGGTTATCGGGCACGCGGTTTAATTTCCTCTGGCCTAGAGGTTATAATAGCACTCATTTCTCATTACTTGGTTTATCTCTGTGTTGTTTTTTTTTTAAATTGGAGAAAACATTCAAAAATTCAATGGAAAACTCAGATTAGGGGCATTGCTGGTTAAGTACTTATTTTGAGTTTGGATTATCCAAATCAATTTTCCTAATAGGGTCTTAATATTTTAACGTGTTAAGGAAGATTACTTGGGGAGGTTTAACATAATACCACCGTAGTAATCTTGGCTTTAACCAGGGTCCGTCCCTGGGCTGCTCAGACGCGTGTGGCTGTTGGGTGGGTGGGGTGGTGCAATCGGGAGCTCCAAAGGAGTCGATCCTGGACCGTCCATTTATATGAGCTGTTGCAGAAGGGGCAGGGATGTTTGCCGGTACCGGAGGACGGTGGGGTTGGGGGGTACAGCGCTGATCTGAGCGTCAGGGAGAGAGGCACTTTTAAAAGATGCTGAAGGAGTTGTTGCCCCTGAGAAGTCTGAAACGTCAGGCCCAAGTCCCACTGTTTTGATGCCCAGGGTGTCTAAGTGTGGCAAGACAATGGAGAAGGCCTTCCCCATGTCAGTGGCAGAGCCTCATTTGGGCGTCGCTCCGGCACCTCGAGCCTGCTGGGCTGTCCAGGTTTTGTCGTAAGCGGCTTACTAGCCTCTGTGTCCTGCGACCCTGCTTTGTTCTTCATCTACACTTCAAGTTCTTGTCCACCATCTGTTTTTTATTTTTTTCAGCTCCCGGCGTCACACCTACATATCCCAAACCTTTACCTGGCTGCGTGTCTCCCACAGGACTTACAGCGACTCGCGCCTGGTCTCCCTGCTGCCATTCTTATCATTGTACTCTCTATTCTCAGCGTGATAGCTGCAGGAACTTTTAAAAATGGGAACTTCTTAGTATACCAATGTCTTCCTGTCGTCCTTAGCACAAACCAAACGCCTGACCTGGGTCTGCACCGCCCAGTGTGATCTGACCCCTGCCTGCCTCTCTGACATCACCTGCTACCTGCAACAGCTCTCCTTGCTAACGTCACTCCATCCACACGCACCTTCTTTCTCTTTCTCAGACACCCCGAGCTCCTTCCACCTCAAAGCCTTTGTGGAAGCCGGTCTGGCTGCCTGGGCTCCTTGTCTCCCCCGAAATGCTACCGCTACTGCTAGACCTTTGCTGACCTCTGTCTAGAGTGACCTACTCTCTGCAGAAGCCACTTTCTACTGCACCCCTGTGTTTTATTTTTTCATAGAATATGTCGCTATCCAGAATTTCCATGAGTCTGTTTCTTGTCTGTCTCTCTCCAGTGAAATGAAAGCTCCACGACAGCAGAGACCGCATCTGCCTTCAAGGCTACTGTATTGCCAGCACCTAGAACAGGTGCAGGGACCCAAGGTGCTCAATGAATATTCAGGGAAAGCACAAACGAGTGGCTTTCCCTGTCTCTGATCTGGGTGCATTCTTGAATTTGTTCCTGGCTCTGGAGACGCTGTTCCTCGACTTACACCCGCTTCCGGAAATCCTGACCAATCTCTCAGAGCAGGCCCTATCCCTGGAATTTTCTCTAGAGCTGGGAAAGGAAAGCGAATACCCAGTTTGACTTGGCGTGTTTAGACTTTCAGTGATTGGAATTATTGCTTCCTATTTTACACCCACTCCACTTCGTTGGGAAATCTTTTTACCAGCACTTTGTTCCTTTTGCGTGTTGACTTTGTGCTCTAAGACAGCAGAGCCGTTTCCTGGCAGCACCTGGGCCTTGCATCCAAGGAGGTGCCACCAATTCCTAGGGGAGGACTGGCCTGGCTTGGGTCACATGTCCACCACTGGACCAGCAAGCTGTGGCAGGTGGACGCAGTCCTACAGCACAGACATGGCCATAAGGGACTGGCCCTGAGTCCCAGGGCTGTTCCTGGAAAAGGAGGCTTGTCGTGAGCCATCAATCTGCCCTGTCTTCAGCCTTGGCCCTTCAGCCTTGGCTGGTAGGACTCGGCATGGATTTCTCAAAGTTTTGAACAGTGTAGGGTAAATCAACTTTATTGAGGCACAATTTACATACAATCAAATGCGCCCATCTGAAGTTCAATGGGTTTTGACAGATGTATGCACCCACGTAATTACGCCCATAATCAAGATATAGAATATTTTAATTACCCCCTAAAGTTGCCTTGTGCCCATTTGCAGTCAACTTCCCCACCCCATACCCAGGTAACCCCTGAGCTATTTCCTGTCACCATGGATTAGTTGGGCCTTTTCTAGAATGTTGTATAAATGGAAACATACAGTATGTATTCTTCTTTGTCTGGCTTCTATCACCTGGCACAAAGACTGTAAGATTCATGCATATTGTTGCATCTATCAGCAATTTGTAGAAAATCCAGTTTTGGTCACAAAGTGAGAACCAGAAGAATGAAGCCACGCTGCAAGGGAAGTGGAGATGGGAGACCATGTGATCTAGAAGGAACAGAGAGTGACCTCGGTGCCTGCTTCTAAACCAACAGCTTTAAAAACAAGCACCACTACTCAGGCATGTACAGTAGGAATCCCATTTATCAAAACAAAGGGGAGAAAAAAACAAACCCATATGTGAATATATTTGTCTAGACAAAAGCTGGAAAGATATACACCAAAGGGTTGATCGTGGTTATCTCTGGGTGGTGAGATTACAGATATTTAAAAATATTATTTCTGCTTATCTAAATGTTTAATTTTCTACAATCCACTAGGGTTGTTTTGACTTTTTACGAAAGTATTTTTGATTTCAAATATGCAGCTCTTAAAACCAGGCTGGGTAAACTTCTTGAATTCTTACCATTTTTTAAATGATGAGAAATGTTCCTAGTCACATTTCCGACCTCTGATGTGGCCGTCACAGTTCTGCTACAGTTGCTTAAAAGCAAAACTTGTGAAATAGCATCATTTCTGACTAATTATTTACTGACCTCAGTAATGTTGCAGGCCCTCTCGAGTCCTCTGAAATTCTAACCATTCTGTTTGTGGTCAGAAACCTTAACCTGGTTGCCTGCTCACCCTTGAGCCGGCAATCAAGTGGAAAGGATTGTGTGTATTGCAGTCCGCAAAATGCGGGACAGCAGAATCCGCTGGGGTGGTTGTGAGAACACAGATTCCTGAGCTGCGCCCCTGACATCCCAGCCGGGGGTCTCTGGGGGTGGGGGTCTCTGAGGGTGAGTCCAGAATATGACTTTTAAACCACGCAATTAGGCGATTCTGGGACACACTAAAATTTGAGAGTCTGTGTTAGTTTCTAGCCAAATAAGCTCCCACCCTGTATAGGTCTTCTCACCCCCACAAGTCTCATCAGCTTATCCTCCCCTCAGCTCCACCTCTGCTCCCAGGACCAGTCATAACCTTAGGCAGAAGAGAACATAACTGGAATTTAACTGGTATTAATCCTGTTTCATGTCAAACTACGATGTGTTCTTCCCTTTGCTCGTGCATGTTTAATCTCTTTTGGGAATCCAAACACTCCCCACCTCACCCCAGGCCAAATCCCAGGCCTTCTTGGCATCCTCAGTGTCTGGGGGACCCCTGAATGTCTTACTAGTTGCTATCTTCATGGACATCCTGCCGTGTCCCAGCAAGGGTCCTGCTGCTTTGCACTGCCTGTCCCCTGCTACTTTGATGACTGCCCTCCAGACTGAACCTCCTCCATTCGTGCTTATATCTGGGCTTTATCCCATCTCCCCACCCATATACTCCTAATCATATTCTTTTTTTCCTGTGCTGATGACTGGATTTATTTCTAGATGCAGGTCCCATTCTGCTGATGGGATCCCAAAAGGTGATGGGAAGGAGATTGCGTACAACGACTTGGGTTTCTCTTGGGCTTATTCCTGAGTTCAACAGTGGAGTTGAACTCTTCAAGTCTTACTGAGGTTCCGTGGGGTTGTCTCTTTTTTTTTTTTTTTTCGAGACAGAGTCTGGCTCTGTTGCCCTGGCTAGAGTGCCGTGGCGTCAGCCTAGCTCACAGCAACCTCAAACTCCTGGGCTCAAGCGATCCTCCTGCCTCAGCCTCCCAAGTAGCTGGGACTATAGGCATGCGCCACCATGCCTGGCTAATTTTTTCTCTATATATTTTCAGTTGTCCAGCTAATTTCTTTCTATTTTTAGTAGAGACGGGGTCTCACTCTTGTTCAGGCTGGTCTCGAACTCCTGACCTTGAGCAATCTACCCGCCTTGGCCTCCCAGAGTGCTAGGATTACAGGCATGAGCCACCGCGCCCAGCCGGGGTTGTCTCTAAGTAGTCTTAGAAGAGGGTTTTGAGGGGTGCGGTGTTATCCATACTTACCTTATTTCTTCTTAAACTTTTGACTGTTACATTCATTCAGTTTACTCTCCAGAATGGAAATAATCACTAGAAAACCAATGATTTATTACCATCACATCTATATTGCATTTAAAATCCAAACGATGTTTATTTTTTTTAAAGTCAACTCAATCAAAGCCCACTGCTTCAGAATCAATAACTTCTTTCAAATCATAGTAATGCTTAAATATGGCTAGAACTCAAATTCAGAAATTTGGTTGGCTGGATAGCTTTGTATATTTCCAACTTGCCCAAACAGAATTAACAAGAGCAAAATTCATGGTTCCCCCCAAACACAAAAATACAGTCCACTGGAATTACTAACGCTAGAGTGTTGTTAGAAAATTTAGAGTCCTGAGGTATGGCAGATTGTATTTTTCAAAGATAGCTAAACGATATCTTCCATATGACATGCTCTTCTGCAATATGACCCTGTTCCTCTCCCTTCAAGAGGTGGAATCAAATCTACCTCCCCCTAAATCTGGGCTGGATTTAGTGACTTCCTGAACAAAAGAATTTGGCAGAAGTGAAGTTCTGGGGCTTTCAAGGACAGGGCATAAGAAACTTTGCACTTCCAATTAGCTACTATGTAAGACATCCAACTACCCTGAGACAGCCATACTGTGAGGAGGCCCAAGCTAGCAACATGGAGAGGTTGTGTGGGCAGGGAGGGTGATGCTGCCCGGCCCCTTGCTGTTCCAGCTAGCCTAACCCAGATACCACACACGTGAGTAACGAAGCCATCTTGATCATAAGGTAATAAGGAATCTAGGCATTACTTTAGACAGTTTTCTGCTTTCTTCTTCCTAGTTGAAGATTTGTGTGTGTGTCAAATTATCTACCATCAGCGACTGTGGCCTTAATGAGAGTCCTGTGTCTCCATGCATGTGAAGTTTTTTTTTTAGTTCAAGTGTTTTGATACGTGTTTCTCATTCCTTCAAGAACCTTATGCTGAGGGAGTTCTGGATGACTCGGCAGCAGCTGTTCCTGCATGTCCATGGCTGGTTGTCAGAGATTTCCAGATGCCAGTGAATGCAGTGGGCTGGAAACTGCCAGCCTACTTTCTGCAACAGGAATCCACCCTTGTCTTGGCTCTTCTAGGGTCCTGCTCTGCTTTCCCATCAGCTGTTTTGAATCCTGATGAAGCTTAAACCACAAAGCAGAGAAGGGCCAATTAAACACCCAGAAGAGATCCTGCTGGACTAGGAAGATCCTGATACTCATTGAGATCATGGGCTTGGGGGTGGGGGAGGTCCTGCAAAATGTGGCAGAGCTGGGGCAACCTCCTGGAGGAAAAGAAATGTTTTTAGAAACATTTCTTTCAGTCCTGTTTGACTCTTGAGGCTACCCCTTCAGGATTCATTGGAATTATGACATGAATATAAGAATAATTATTTCCTAATTCAGAAATGACTACAGAAGGCTCACCTGATAGTTCTATATCCACTGATCTAACACAGACAACTGTGTAAAGTAATAGCCTCTTGCTGGTTAAAATCCTGTTGGTTGAGAAGGTTGGACTGTTGAATTTACATGAGAGGGGACTGTTGTGACTTCTGTTAGTGTCTTTATCCTATTTTATTTCTTTAGCTATATCCTTTAGTAAGTTTTTGAGGGGATAGGTGGGGGTAAGGATTAGCTTAGAGTTGCTTTTTGCCTCAATGCTTTTTGCCTCAATCCACACCCTTTTAACGCTACGCCAGGACAGCCAAGAACATACTAGACAGTTCTTACTAAACTTCATTCCTAGCTCCCAACTGTGTCTACTGGTAAGACTGAGGCAAGGAAGCATTCTCTAGGCAGGATTTGCTTGGCTTGAGGATTCAGCTTCTTGGAAAATAATGTAATAATGGAGCGGGAAAGGGACCTCTTATTATAACCACCTAAAACCAAATAATTTACTTAAAATTGGCACACACATTTGCACTCCTTGCTCTAAGTATTGAAACTTTTGTCATAAGAATGTTTGATCATCTTTTGTTATTCATAAAACATGAACACTAGTTGAGTGAGAGCAATACTGGTGTTGCCTCAGCTTTCCAAGTATTCATTCACAAAGTCCCTGAAGACATCAATCACTGCATTTTAAAGGTGCCCATGTAGCTGGGAGAGGTGGATCACACCTATAATCCTAGCATTTTGGGAGGCCAAGGTGGGAGGATTGCTTTGAGGCCAGGAGTTCTAGACCAGCCTGAGCAAGAGTGAGATCCCAGCTCTACAAAAAATACAAAAATTAGCCAGGTGAGATAACATATGCTACTCAAGGGGCTGAGGTAGGAGGATCACTCGAGCCCAGGAATCTGAGGTTGCAGTGAGCTAGCTATTGTGAGGCCACTGCACTCCAGCCTGGGCGACAGGGTGAGACCCTGTCTCAAAAAAATAATTAAAAAAATGTGCCAGTGTAAACACTGATACTTTATTATACAGTATGTTCTCTTCAGAAACATGTGTTACATTTGAAAAGAAGAAAAGTCATTTTAGTAACTATAAAGCTTCAGAGCAGAGACAGGCGTTGCCGATGTCATGGTGAAACATAGCAGGCCCACACGGCATTTGCTTATGGAAAAGCAACTGGGTATTACAAGTTAAAAAGAAAGCAGTTTGCTGATTCATCATGTCCTGGATATGAATTTTAAACACACTTGGTTTCAGTGAGCACAATGAAACAACCAGAGAAACGTATGGAGAGAGTGTTTGTTCCTCTTTTGTCTTCCCCACCCACCGAAGTCAGAATAAAGGGAAATTCTGACTATGGTAGAATTTGTAGGTTTTCCCTGAGTGCTTGCCTGCTTACTTTTCCTCCCTCTCCCCACCCTCAACTAAATGAGACTATCATGTTGGCTCTTACACGGCCTGAAGAAAGAAGGGCAGACGGCTGGTTTAGGAGGCCATCTCCTGGAGTTAATTACAAAGGTGATCTTGGCATCTTCCCACTGAGACTTCACCTGCCAACTGCTCTGACCTTTTGTGGAGATACATGCTAAACTTCTGTAGGACATTTTTAAGATTACATATCAAAATTGGTGGAATGTTCAGAAATTTTATTGGTAACATATTTTCCAGTTCGTGGTGAAATTATAGCTACCTTTGTTACTTAATAATACAACTAATTTGCTTAATAAATTTGCCTTTTTTATTTATATGCACTCTTTTAGGCTGCAAACCGTGAAAAAAGTCACAAAAGCACGTCTGATTTTCAACTACTTTTAACATAACTTACAGGGACAAATGAAGTGCCTTTGGAATGTGAGATCGTTAAATCTACGGGTCTAGTAGAAGTCTTTGTAGTTAATGCTCCTTGCACTCCGTAAGGTATACAGTAGATGGGTACATGAAGACATTGGTTCTTAGGGAAGACCTTACTGGATCTAGAAAACCCTATACAGTAAAGAAATGGTGGAAGGATCTTTTTTCCACTCCCATCGAACACAAATGAACCCCCTACGGTATTCATTCTAAAATTTAGAAACACTCTCAAAGATGTGAGGTCTGCAGAAGCAGATCTCACAGGCATAGAACAATTGAGGTGATACCCATGCCATGGAGAGAGAAACTCTCTGACAGATGAGTCATTCAGCTGAGCCCTGCCAGAACTCCCCTTCCACCTAAAAAACTCGGAAGGCAAGAAAAATAAAGTACATCTGGGGATTCAGAGAAAAGAAATCTACATAAGGGATTTGATAGTTTCTGTTTGTCAGCAGCAGAAACATTTTAAAACTAGTTTTTAAGCTTCCTGTCACTTAAACATCTTATCTCTGCCTCCGTGACACAATTACTGTAGTTCTTTAAATTATTGACTCTATATACAAAGTATTGGATTGGGAGAACACCATCTCATAAGTTAGATGGATTTGCTTTATACAGAGGACAACTTTGCTTGCCTTTTGTGTTTGATGTGATCAATTTCTGCTAAGTTTATTTTTATAAAGACATAATTTCTTTCTGAAGAGTTTTGCTTCAGTAGAGACTTTTATGACTATCTTCTGCTTCCTAACGTCTATTGACAAGGAAAGGCTAGGGAAAAAATTACGGGCTGGCTTGTTTTTTTTCTTTTAAGGTCTATTGGTTATGTGCCATGTCATACAGTGGAAAGAATGATACATTTTTATCTAAGTATAGCTTGGGAGGAAACAAAGGAGACCTAAACTTAATTTGTAATTGAAATTTAGGTATAGTCCTTCCTTTTCTATAACTGTACCTGAAGAAAACAGTTATACTAAGTAGAAACAGTTCATTCACCCAAAAATATTAAATCATTTGACTTCATCAGAGCACATTTCTTAATACTCAAAATTTAATAGTTGTCCAGCTTCATCTACCCTCTGCTAAACAGCATGCATTGTTTTTACTCATTAAACCATTATAAATAGCAATTCTTAGATTCCATTGTGACGATGAGAGACAGACTGAAGCCTACCCACTTAAAAATAAAGTGAAAGAAAAACAGAATTCGTTTAAATGCCAAGAAGTAAGAAAATAAATGCATAGTACTATGGGGATGATTCATTTGAAGCCTTTTGTCTACGTGTTTGTTTTATTTTAAATAAGATGCTGATAGAAAATGAAAGAGCTCTGCATTAAAAAGCCTAGCTCTGCTATATTTTGTTCCTTTATGGTATAAGGAACACAATTTCAGAAACCTCAGTTTATCCAGCAGTTATTTTTATTTTTATTTTTATTTTTTTATCCAGCAGTTATTTTAATTTGGGCAGTAGAAAAAGGAGCTGGGCCAATGTCCTTGATGATGGACTTCTAGGTAGTTTCCAGGGATAAAATACCACTATTATTATTTTTGGTTTTTACAAATAATTTTTCCCAAAGAAGTGCACATTGTTCCAGAAATGTTAGATGACTCTTTCATTGCCCTCTTGGTCAAGAGAAGTTAGAAAGCCAAAGATAGTCATAAAAATCTCCACTGAAGCAAAACTCTTCAGAAAGAAATTATCTCTTTATAAAAATGAACTTAGTAGAAGTTGATTACATGAAACACAGAAAGCAAAACAAAGCTGTAAACTATATAAAGGAAATAAACATAACTTATAAGACGATATTCTCCCAATCCAATACTTTGTTTACAAGTTGAATAATTTAAAGAATTAGAGTAATTTGTGTCACAGAGGCAGAGGCAAGGCAGAAGGGGAAGGATGGGAACTTGCATCCTAAACTATAATAAACATATTATTTAATATTTAAACAGTCATAAAAGATTAAAACAATTTTGAGAAAAGAAGAGCAAAGAGGTAGGCTATGCCTACCAGACATTACCACGCCACAGCCAGGAAAAGTGTGACACTGTCATAGAAACAGGCAAACAGACAGAGTAGAATAGAATAGAGAGGCTGGAAAGAAACCCAATTACTCATGGGGAAAGGATGTAGCATTGGGAAAACTGGCTCACTAAATGGATTTTTAAAATTGGCTCCCTATTTCACATAAATAAAATAAAATAAACTCCAAGTGTACTAAAGAATTAAAGGTGAAAGGTA
This sequence comes from Propithecus coquereli, assembly GCF_000956105.1. Taxonomy (NCBI): domain Eukaryota; kingdom Metazoa; phylum Chordata; class Mammalia; order Primates; family Indriidae; genus Propithecus; species Propithecus coquereli. The sequence continues at coordinate 1,716,837 of NW_012148408.1, read as the reverse complement.
AAACCATAAAAGTAATAGAAGAAAACATAGGAGAATATATTTGTGGCCTTGAGTTGAGAAAGGATTTCTTAAACAAGACCCCAAAAGCATAAACCATGGGCAAAAAAATTATTTATACACACACACGCACACACACACACACACATACACACACATATACACACAGATGGACTTCACTACATCTGTGGGCTTATAGAATGCTTTATCTGTCATCATGGCGCTCACACAGCATCACTTGTGATCAAGGAGCTCATTTCACAGCAAATAAAATGTGACCAATGGCCCATGCTCATGGAATTCACTGTTCTTATCATGTTCCTCCTTGTCCTGAAGCAGCTGGCTTGATAGGCCAGTGGAATGGCCTTTGGACGACTCAGTTATAGCTCCAGTTGGCAACGCCTGTGGGGCTGGGGCAGTGTCCTTCAGAAGGCCGCATACGCCCTGAATCAGCATCCAATATATGGTGGCCTCTCTCTCATAGCCAGGATGCACAGGTCTGGAAATCAAGGGGTGGGACTGAGAATGATTCCTCTCACTGTTACTCCTAGTAATCCATTACCAAAGTTTTTGTTTCCCATCCCAGTGAGTGACTTAGAGATTTTGGTTCTAAAGGGATAAGTGCTTCCACCAGGGGAACACAACAACGATTCCAATGAACTGGAAGCTGAGACCGCCACCTAGCCGCTTTGGGCTCATGCCTCCGAATCACAGGCAAAGGAGGGGTACTGTGTGTGTGGTGGCTGATCCAGACCATCAAGGGAAAATTGGAATGCTGTTATGCAATGAGGGTGAGGAGGAACACGTCTGGAATGCAGGAGATCCTCCAGGCTTCCCCTTGTGCTCCCATGCTTGGTGATTAAGGTCAGTTGAAACTCTGACAACCCAACGAAGGCAGAATTGCTGATGGGCCAGAGTCCCACTCAGGAAGGAAGGTTTGGGTTACTCTAGCAGGCAGGAAGCTAAAATCAGCTGAGGTGCTTGCTGAGGGCACAAAGACTACACAACAGGTAATAAAAGAAAGTAGTTATAAAAAAAAGGTGTGGCAAGGGACTCATGCTCATGAAATTCACTGTTCTTATCACGTTCCCATCACTCTGGAGCAGCCAGCTTGATAAACCAGTTTACTACCATGTAACTTGTTGCAGAAACTAGGACTGTCATGAATATTTCTTCCTTATTTTCATGTGAATATGTTTGTGTCTATATTAATATTTTGGTTTTCTTTCCCTCTCCCTCAACCTTATGATCTAACATGTGTTCATAGAAGGTCAGCTTTATATCAGTCTTTAAATTGTAGAATATCAAAAAGAGAATGTGAATCAGAAGAAGAATAAACATCTCTCAAAGACTAAAAAGAAACTTTGTATCTTCTTTTGGGGGAAAGGGTTAGTGTGTTCTGGGTTGTATGTGGAATAGTTGTGCAATGTTAGACAAGAAATATGACTTTGTTGCTGTCTTTATTTGGAGATTAACTATGGTTTAAAATATGGGTGCCAAACTGAGAAGCAGTAGAGGGTGGTGGCTTTGTAATGTAATATGTCAAGTTGGCTAGGCTGAACTACATTTCCCAGAATTCCCTCCCTGTGTTTCTGGTTAAGGTGGGCTGCAAGAGACATTTTAATGCAGATTTGGGGGTGGAAGTGTAGCAGCAGCTATTTAGAAGCTCACATTGTTGCGTATCAGTTGGGTGACCTCATTTGCGTGGGGCTGCGGCTGGGGCTGCAACTGCTCTGCCTGCCCCTAAGTCTTTCTCCAGCTTTCCAACTCCTGGGGTAGGTATGTGATGAAGGAGGACAGCTTCTGCAAGATATCTGCACCTTCAAGGTCAAAGACAGTGAGCACTGACAGGGCTTTAGTTTGCCTTGGTGGGTTCCAGCTTGTATTTGCTTTTCCCTACTTTATGTCTATCTTCCCTTCCTGACTGCCTTCCCTGAAGACCTCAGGTTTCAGGATTAGGTGTCAAGACAACAGCTTTACAGAGATTGTTTACACAGTTCCCACAATTGTGTAAGATTGTATGTGATATATGACATACATACACATATCCCAGTGGGTTCTGCTTCTCTGCTTGAATCTCTGCTTCTGTGATCAAATCCTGACTGATAGTATTATGATGATTTTATAACTGGGTGAATGCATTATCTTCTTTGGATTTGCTCTTCCAAAAAACTTTTTCAGAATGGTACATTGTGGGTTAGTTATGTAGATTTTGTATGTTGAGGACTAATTAAATTGAAGTCACTACCTAAATATATATATTTTTTCCTCTTTTTTTCTTTTTTTTAGAGAGAGGGTCTTGCTATGTTGCCAGGCTAGAGTGCAGTGGCTATTCACAGACACAATTGTAGCGCACTACAGCCTTGAACTTGTGGGCTCAAGTGATCCTCCCACCTTAGCCTCCCAAGTAGCTGGGACTACCTGAATTTTGAAGAACAATAAACTTGATCAGATGAACGGTTGGTTCACGTTTTTAAGCTTTTCACAATTACCTAAACTATAAAAATTCCCATGTGAAAAACAGAGATCATATACACATATTTCTTAGGCATACAGAGATAAATGTCCAACAAGATAAATTTAACAAGTTGAATGGTTGCCTCTGAGTGGTAAGAAGAGATGATGGGGTGGGAATGGAACTGTTGCTTTTGGCATAAGCCTTTTTAGCATTATTTGACTCCCCAAACTAGTTGCATGGAGTATTTTGATAAACATAAATATTGGTTCCAAAAGAATTTTAATTAAAAGCAAAAACAATGCCACCTATTTGTAATAGGGCAGGCAAGAAGAAAGGAAATAGGAAAGGTTATCATTTGAGGTGGACAATAGACTTTAGTACTGGAGAGATTCCAATACAAGTTGAAAGGAAGATCAGGGAGGACCTATTTGAGGAGGAATATGAAGCCGTACGACTTAACAGGGTAAGAGAATGAATTCTTTCTTCCTTCAGAGTCATTTGCTACAAAAAGAAAATCTTGATGTTTCCCCAGGCTTCTCCCTTCTCCCAACTCTCTGCCTTTTCTCATCTATACTGTATCTGTTATGCTAAATGAATCTAAGAAGTTACTCAAACGAGATAATCTATTAAAGCAGCTCCTTTCAGAGCTATCTTTTCATAGACTTGAGGAGCCTTGAGTTCTGGGACTGGTGTAGTAATGGCCATGAAAAATAATTTTCTCTTAAGAAAAAAACTTGTATTCCTCCCATGGCTTGATTGGATTTTAGTCTCATTCATTTCCTTTTTGTGACTCAACCATTTGGATTTCTGCTCCTTGCCAATTCTTCTACATTCCCGGTTTGACCTTTCCCTTGGCATTTATTATTTTCCACCCAAGTTCATATACAGAAGCATGGTTTGGAACAATTGGGACTAATTTAACTCAAGGTGATGGTGAAAAAAGTTACGTAGTTGATGCTTCAATAATGCTCCTCAAAGAAGTAGATGGATGAGAGGTTTAAAAAGAAGAAAAAGATAAAGTGGGAGGAAAACAATAAGAAAGATTTAAGGAAAAGTTCTGGGGAAGTGTTTCTACTTTGGCAGAAAAAAATCCAAGTTTTATATTCGGCAGCTTTGCTAGTCCTATTTCAAAGCAATAAAATAGGTATTATTTTATGAATTCACTTATATCTATTTTATTAATAGAACCGCCTATTCCTTCATAATTTGTAGCTTATTCCTCACATCACTTGGTAATTCAGGTGACATAAATTCCTAATAAATCCAATGGAGCCTGCAGGCTGAATGATAAGTAGTATAATACTATCCTGCCTTCATACATAACTTTCCTTCTAGAGACATAAAGCATTGCACAGATTTCGTTCTATTTTTATTCGCCAAGCATTTCTCAGGATGCAACTGAAGGCTGCACACCCTAGGTCATGTGAATTGCCAGGAAGAGAGACCCAAGTTCCAGACCTCAAGTTCTGGACTTTTTCCATTGAACTTTGCCACCTCTCTAGACCCAGTGACGATGTGCATTCCAGACTGTGTTTCCTTCTGACTAATGATTCTTCATCTCCCTGATTCTTAATTCCCCAAGGAATCTCTTTTATAAGAGCTTCCTCTAGATTGGTTTAATTCCATTCATTAACTCCTTTGGGTATAACTTCTCAACAGATTCATTTAGTATCTGTTCTTCTTGACTTCTCAACAAAGACTTTCTATCCTGGATTCATGATCACTTTTGAAGGTTCCTTTAGCACCTTGGAATGGAAATTATCTAGGCCCGAAGACTTAAACTCACTTACGGAACTATGTGATCTCTTAATTTCTTCTCACCTACTCTGTGCTTTAATTCCCTTTATGAGATGTATGCTTAACTTTCTGATTTCAAATCACTTTTTCCAAGAGAGCAAGACAAGAGCTTGGCAAACAATGAGAGGTTTTTGACTTGTTCTAGTCACTGCCCTAAGATCTGTTTCTACCCACTGAGCAGTTCTGACACCAAACGTGTGGGGTTTTTCCTCATACCAACAACCAGTTCTCCAACTCTCCACACACCAGTTGAGTGTCCTGCAGTTTAATTCAATTCTGACAATAACTGCCTAGAGTTAGCACCAGATCCCACAGTTAAGGGCAGTCCCACAGGACTGCCCTCATTTCAGATGCCAGTCACAAGTCCCAGGTTGTGTGACCTGTACTTCGACCAACCTGGTAGAAATAAGAGGTTCCCACAACCTTTTCCTCAGGTTTGATGATTTGCTAAAATGGCTCACAGAACTCAGGAACACACTTTATTTACATTTACTGGCTTATTATAAGAGATATTATAAAGGATACCGATAAACAGCCACATGAGAGGTACACATGGCAAAGTTCAGAAGGATCCAGAAGGATCCCAGGAGCTTCTGTTCTGTGGAGTATGACACCCTCTTGGTATGTGGATGAATTCACCAACCTGGAAGCTCTCTGAACCCCCTAGTTTTGGGAGTTTTATGAGGGTTTCATCATGTAAACATGATTGATTAAATCATTGGCCATTGGTGATTAACTCAATCTCCAGTTCCTCTTCTCTCCCTGGAGGTTGGGGGGTGGGGCTGAAAGTTCCAACCCTCTAATCATTCCTTGGTTTCTCTGGCAACTAGTCCCCATCCTGAAACTACCAGGGGTCCACCAAGAGTGGCCTCGTTAGAACAAAAGATGCTCTGATCACTCAGGAAATCCTAAGGGTGTTAGACGCTCTGTGTCAGCAACCCGGGGCAAAGACCAAAATTACAACAAAGTTTGCTCTTATTACCCCTATATTCAGGAAATTAAGAGTTTTAGGAGCTCTGTATCAGGAACTGGGGATAAAAGCCAAATATATATTTCTTATTAGATCACAGAATCACACACTGACGCAAGGACTTCCACTATTCCTTGTTCTGTGACTCTGACAATAATTCCTTTGTGCTTTAAAATTGCGTATCAATAAAATTGGAGTCTCTCCAATGGAAGAATAATTACTGGTTTTAAAACTGTATAAAACATGATATGTTTTATATCATGGCTTCTTAAATGCTGTTTACTACCCACAATCTTTAAGTTTCTTGATTAAAAAAAAGACTATTAATAGAACTTTTTTTTTGATGTGTTATGTTGAGGGTGAAATGAATGTTAGGTGAATTGTCCAAAATCAACGATTGCATCAGACAAGCCACTGAGAAATAAGAGGAATATGTCACTTGCTGGCTCCTCCTGTGATATGGGTCCATGAACTTTTGGCTATATTTCAATAAGTCAAATTGGAAGACAGAACTCTTATTTCCCTGTTAAAAGATATTCATTCCCCAGATGGTCTACATAACTTACGCATTAAAATACATGACACAGGCCAGGCGCAATGGCTCACACCTGTAATCCTAGCACTGTGGGAGGCCGAGGCAGGAGGATAGCTTGAGCTCAGGAGTTCAAGGCCAGGTTGAGCAAGAGTGAGACCCCATCTCTACTGAAAATAGAAAAAATTAGCCGGGTGTGGTGGCGCATGCTTGTTGTCCCAGCTACTCGGAGACTGAGGCAGGAGGATTGCTTAAGCCCAGGAGTTTGAGGTTGCTGGGAGCTAGGCTGATGCCACGGCACTCTATCTGAGCAAAAGAGTGAGAGACTCTGTCTCAAAAAAAAAAAAATGACACAGTGGACCATGGAGTCGGCAATGCTGTGGTTCATCATGAGGACTGCGGGGGCAGTGGCATCCTTGGGGGCTGAATGAGGTGGTGTCTGTGAATGACCTACTGAAATATGAAAAGAATTTTCCATCTGAGAAGGCAGCAGGCTCAGTTTCCAAGTGCCTGCAGTTTGAAAATAACTTGTGCTTGGCATGAAGCAAGTACTACGAGGATGTTTTCCAAGACATCAGACTGCCAGAGGAGTCGCGGGTCCAAAGGGAGCAAAAAAGAACAATGAGCGGGGTGCAGTGGCTCATGCCTATAATCCCAACACTTCGGGAGGCTGAGGCGACAGGATCATTTAAGGCCAGGCGTTCAAGACCATCCTGGGCAACATAGGGCGACACCATCTCTACAAAAAACTTAAAAATTAGCCGGGCATGGTGGCATGCGCCTACCTACTCAGAAGGCTGCGGCGGGAGGATCACCTGAGCTTGGGAGTTTGAGGTTACAGTGAGCTATGATGATGCCACTTCACTCCAGCCTGGGGCGACAGAGTAAGAGCTTATCTTTAAAAAAAAAAAAAAGAACAACGAGGCTCTGTCTTCTACCTGGCTGAGGGCACTATGAGCTCAAGGAGTGTGAAAAGGCCCTAAGATATTATATGTGCAAGAGCTGCTGCAGGCAGCAGCTCCTCCTTCCAGGCTAAGGAGCTGCAGGAAAGAGGAAACCTGTGTCCCTCCTCCTTTGTCATCTCCTGTCCTCCCATTCCCCACCACGCCTGTCTCTCTCCCCCGACACTTGGCTCCGCATCCTCAGGTCCCTCTGAATTCCTGGTTAGGGAGACTTCTCCCCTCCCCGGGGCTCAGGCCCTGTAAGTCTCCCTTAAAGTCATCTTCCTTCAAGAAATGCCCCCCATCAGGAATCCCCTCACCCCCTCACCAAAAACCCTCCTGATGAGATTTAGGAGCTAGTCAAGTCCCATAATTTATGTATTATCTCTCAGTGTGGATTATTTCTACATATTCATCCAGTTTATATGATTCTTAGTGTTAATTCTGGAGTTTCAATGTTTCACACCAATTTCTCATTTTTTGCCGTTGCTCTAATGTAACAGTATGATGCAATGTAAAATAAGGCCAAGGGAATGGTACTTATGCATGGAAGAAAGATGGAGCCAGGAGGCTGACTACGTGGACCCACCTGTGTCCCCGTGCAAGGGTGATAAGAAAACTAAGGAAGCCCATGACCGGGCAAAAGAAGACAGAGATGAGAAAGGATCATTGGCTCTTTGGATCAGAAGTACGTTTCAATTTGGTGGCAAAATCAGCCTAGAACCCAGGTCTCCAAATGCATAATTTCATGGTATCAGTGAAGCACAGGTGCTCAAGAAGTGGGAAAGAGGAGGTTGAATTCTGACTCTGCCTCTTACCGTAAGTGTGTGAATTTGCAAAAGTTATTAATACTGAACCTCTTTGAAACTGTTTCCTTATCTGGGAAATGGAGATACAGTTGCTGGGAGGATTAAATAAGCTAACCCGGCAAAGGGCCAAATAGAGTTTAGCGAAGGGTAGCCTTCTCCCCACCTCTTGAGCCCCCTGCATGACAGCTGGAGCAAACCCTAAGGATTGCATAACTCCAAGAGTCCCAGATCACATCAAGGGGAGGAAGGTGGCCAAGTCCTTATCGGGAATTTAAGCTCCTAGTTTATTTACCCCTGGCTTAGTCATACTTACATGCTGTGCTGGGATAATTTTCCAAACCTCTCAGGAACTCAGTTCATCCCTCTGTGGGATGAAGTAATAACAGTCCATGCCCTTAAGACAGAAGGTTAGATAAGAGCCATTTAACGTTCATAACACACATTGCTCCCCAAGGGTGAAAGTGCAGAGTCAAAACATATTTTCAGTAAACGCTATTATTGGACAGTGCAGTTGTTTCCCAAAATGTGTGGTGGGACTTGGTGGTGGTATGATGTAGGCAGGAAACAGCTGCAGCATAAAATGACATTAAAATACATAGAAAGTGATTCCCTTTTCAATTGTCGTTGATTGAACCAGGAAGCCATTCTCACTTTGAGTCTCTAACGCTTGCTAATTTGTCTCTTTAAAAAACAGAGTGTTCTTCAGGCTTCCGTGCCTTCAGCAAGAGCAGGAATTAGGCAGAATTTCAAAATATTATTTCCAGAGTTTTTTTATTGTTGTTGTTTAAGGTTTATCTTTTAATTACAGCAAAAAATACCAGTTTTCCATTTACGGTAATAGCATAAAATTTCTTTTTTTTTTTTTGAGACAGAGTCTCACTGTGTTGCCTGGGCTAGAGTGCCGTGGCGTCATCCTAGCTCACAGCAACCTCAAACTCCTGGGCTCAAGCGATCCTACTGCCTCAGCCTCCCGAGTAGCTGGGACTACAGGCATGTGCCACCATGCCCGGCTAATTTTTTCTATGTATTTTTAGCTGTCCAATTAATTTCTTTCTATTTTTAGTAGAGACGGGGTCTCGCTCTTGCTCAGGCTGGTCTCAAACTCCTGAGCTCAAACAATCCGCCCGCCTCGGCCTCTCAAAGTGCTAGGATTACAGGAGTGAGCCACCGCGCCCGGCCTCAAAATAAACCTTTGATCCTAAAACAATCCGCCCGCCTCGGCCTCTGAAAGTGCTAGGATTACAGGAGTGAGCCACCGCGCCCGGCCTCAAAATAAATTGACCTGTGTGAGCCCTTCCTTTGGCGCTGGTTTTGCTGCAACAATGGGTCTGGTCACCATCTGTGGCGTATGTACCATGCTCTGTAAACCTATATCTCGCTCTTGCACTATGATCCTATCTTTCTCTCCTCAATAAACTTCATTTTTGTGCTTGCCTAAAAAAAAAAAAAAATTGACATTTAAAAATACATATTAGATAAGATTTAAATTTTTTAAAAAAGAGTTGATTCAAATAGAAACATTAAGTAAGTACTAGTACTGATGATATGTAGATTGGGAAAAATTGAAAAAGTGGTTTGCAAATGACCGAAGGTTAGGAAACACTGGCCTAGTGGATAGGGAGTCAAGATACCTGGATCCTAGTCCTACCTGTGATACTAATTTACTATGTAACTTTGGTAAAGTTACTTCAATCTTTCTCATCTCAGCACCTGACTGAGCTTGCCTGGGTGGTCTCTAAGGACCCGTCCAGCTTTAATATTCCTAATATTCCATAATTTGAAGCAAATGATTAGGGCATCTTCTGTTCGTTTGAATAAGAGTCAATTGTTCTGGCCTCCCAAGCACATATTCTCTCCATACCCCTCTTCAGGTATTTTGATACCTAATCCAGAAGAAATACAGATTTCCATTTTATTAAAACTCATAAATTTAACTATTGCATATGTTATTCCAAAAATGCAAAAGAGAGAAAGGAATTCTTTATAACGTAAAGAATATTGGATTTTGAAAGAGGTGACATTCATTCTCATTCTTGCTTTGCCGTTTACTGACAATGTGATCTTAGTAACCTAAGTTCCTGTTAGCACTAAAATTCTATAAAATGCAAATGTGTCTATAAAAAGGAAATGGATCACCTAAGAATTCACTCCCTTT
>NW_012148408.1:1696409-1698218 GCF_000956105.1 Propithecus coquereli | reverse complement strand
TCTCGCTCTTGCTCAGGCTGGTTTCGAACTCCTGAGCTCAAACAATCCGCCCGCCTGGGCCTCCCAGAGTGCTAGGATTACAGGCGTGAGCCACCGCGCCCGGCCTTTGGTTGTTGTTTTAAGTAAATATTGCTTCCTTTTAGTTATAGGAAGGGGACATTTACTTTCTTCTCTCACCAAGATATAGGTTCAGAAATAAGATCCTGCAGGAATCCTTCCCAACCTAAAACTTATTTAAAAGTTTGTCTGTAACTTCAGAGACCTATATGGATACATATCCTGACAGCAACCCACTTGAATTGCGCTAATTTTTAGTGACTGTGAATTCTCAAAAAAAAAAAAAAAGGCCACAATTGTAAACTGACATCAAGGGAAATTGTGCAATGACATAAAGGGAAATATATCTATTATATCCACAGGAGTAGTGAAAAGTTAATTACAAGAGAAGCCCAACCTTCTGCCATAGTAAGTACTATGCAATTTGGGGCAGAAAAGAAAAAAGTTCACCTCCGAATGAAGTTAAGATTACCTACAATGATGTGGTGGAAGATTTTATTAATATGAGAGAATATTATTTTGTAATATGTGAGAAAAAAGGCAAGACATAAACTTTTATATTGTAATCTACTCTCCAAAGATAATTATTTCCATATGCATGATTACGTCACTCCCCTGAACAAAAGAATGTGACAACTATTGTTCCACCTCTTTTATACTTATATACCTCTGTACTATAATCCCAGCTACTTGGGAGGCTGAGGCAGGAGGATCATTTGAGTCCAGGGGTTCAAAACCAGCCTGGGCAATATGGCTAGACCCCTGTCTGTAAAAAAAATAAATAAATGAAAGAAAGAAAGAAAATAGCATAGGAAAAACAAAGGTAAAGCTACATGAAAATGCCAGGCTGTTTATACAACACTTTGTTGAGATGTGAGAAAATGGAATAAGGGAGGATACACATACAAATATATTACTATATACAGGTTGAGTATTCCTTGTCTGGAATGCTTGGGACCAGACATGTTTTGGATATTGGAATATTTGCATATACATAATGAGATATCTTGGGGATGGGACCCAGATCTAAACAAAATTCATTTATGTTTCATATACACCTTATACATATAGCTTGATTGTAATTTTCTACAATTTTAAAAATAATTTTGTACATGAAACAAAGTTTTGACAGCGACCTGTCACATGAGGTCAGGTGTGGAATTTTCTACTTGCAGCATCATGTGGGTACCCAAAATTTCAAACTTTGTAGGATTTCAAATTTTCAGGTTAAGGATGCTCAACCTGTGTGTGTGTGTGTGTGTGTGTATTTCAAGATAGTAAACATTGGTGTGAAAATGTCAACAGAAATAATATCTGCATAAGAAAAAGTATGGGTAAATTAGCCTTAGCAGATAACTACACAGCAGCAATATTTTCTAAATAATTCAAGAATGAGAATCAGGAGAATAGATTTTCAGTGGTTGGGTCAGCTTTGACCCTATTTATGGCTTTTTGCTAATCTTTTGTTTTCTGTGAGATTTTGATCTTTCAATTTTGCAGTTAGCTGGGATTACTATATATAAAAATAGCATCTAATGCTTATGTAGTACTCTGTGTCAGGCCTTTTTGTTAATGCTGATCCTTAAAACTGTGAAGTAGCCGGGCGCAGTGGCTCACGCCTGTAATCCTAGCTCTCTGGGAGGCCGAGGCGAGAGGATTGTTTGAGACCAGCCTGAGCAAGAGCGAGACCCCGTCTCTACTAAAAATAGAAAGAAATTAATTGGACAACTAAAAATATATAGAAAAAAGTAG
>NW_012148408.1:1683883-1696359 GCF_000956105.1 Propithecus coquereli | reverse complement strand
CCTTAACTCTAACCTTTGATCCTAGCCTCATACTTGGCACGTAGTAAGTAATCAATAAATATTTAGATAGTAAGTAATCTATAAATATTTAACGAGTAAATAAAGAGTGGCTTCTTATGAACATGAGACAGAGAAGTATCATATTTCACCGTATTCACATATTTCAATTCAAAAGGAGTTAATTGAGCACCTACTATTTTGTAGCCATATTGGCCAGACATTATAATTTTTTATCTTTCAAAAAGATTGAGATGAAAAGACGTCGTGACCTCTGTCTTCCATTAACTTATGACTCTTTTAGAAGAGATGACATATATACAAAATTCAGTGCAATAAGAAAAGTACTGGGCTTTTTATGAGGAAAACTGTCGCTAATCCTCATTCTGTCACTAATGGTATGAATGTGAGAAAGTCATTTATACAACAGGTCACCAGTTTCATCATCTGTAAAACAAGTTTACACACATGATCTGATCTCTAAGATGATTTCTAGCTATGAGTCTGAAAATGATTCTATGCCTCTGAGAAATTAGCTTAAATGCCTGGTCTTAAAAACTCCTAAATATATATTGGAGACAACATCTTCACTACACTTTTTTTTCCATCTAAAACTAATAAGCAAAGTCACACAATGCAGTAGTGGTCACTTATCTACAGGGATATGTTCCAGTGGATGCCTGAAACTGCAGATAGTAGCAAACCCTATATACACTATGTTTTTTCCTATACATGCACAACTTTAGTAAAGTTTAATTTATAAATTAGGCACAGTGAGATTACCTAATGATAAAGCTAATAATAACTAATAATAAAATAGAACAATTATAATAATATGCCAGTTTATTCCTCTTGTGCTTTGGGGCCATTATGAAGTAAAATAAGGATTGCTGGAACACAAACACTGCAATTTAAACTTATGAATTGCTTATTTCTGAAATTTTCCATTAAATATTTTTCGGCCAAGGTTGATGGCAAGTAAATAAAACCTTGGATAAAAGGGGACTACTGTATGTTTTTTATTGGCTTAAATCCACAATTGTCTCAATCTTTGAACTCTCCTACAAGCAAACTTTCTAATTTGATTTATGTCCTTATTTTTATAAAGACAGTAATAGGAACATTTGCTTTCTAAATTAACGTCAAATACCCTATTAGGAAGCTAGATGAAAGATAAAATGCAATTCCACCCAAGAAACATTGAATATCAATTATGAGCAAAGTCCTAAAAATGATTCAATGACAAAGAAAGGTCATGGTCCTTAAGAAACCTACAGCTAAGTAGAGAAAATGAAACATCTGTATTATTCCAGGAGTATTTATTTTATAGAAAGGGAAAAACAAATTCAGAAAGTAAAACAATATGTACAATTAAAATGAACTTAAGAAGAAATGATGTGGATTGTTGGAAATCAGTCAGAAATTCCTCAACCTAAAAACACTATGATCTATATACTAGTAAGTAAAGATAGCAATAGTAAGATCTTGCATTCAAATCCATTCCACCAGAGTGAGATCGCCTAGCAGGGGTGAAATCTTGGACTGAGATAGCCTGTGACCTGTCAGTAGGACTCTCTGAGACCCCCGGAAAAAGATTCAAATTCCAGCCAATGTTACTGCCCTGCGCGGGAAGGGAGAAACAGCTGTCTAAAAAGCCTGCCAAAAAAGCCAGGCAGCTGGAGATGGGAAGACTCAGGAAGTGTTTCTTACACAGGAAACAAAAGAGTGAAGGGGGAGGGCCAAGAGAAAGAAAGCATGGAGTTTTTATACCCTTGGTGAAGGGTAATTGTTTTCTTTCTCACGATGTCTGTAGAATGGTCACAGACAGAAGTATTCAGAAAAATGAAAGTGCAGAAACTATCAGAGGAAGAGAAAAACAATTGATACCAGCAAAATCTGTATCATCGCATGGAATATTCCATCTTGCACAGATTTCTACTAAAGGTCAAGGATTGAGCTATAAAGGACACCCTTGAGTCTGGGGGTAAGGAGACCCAGGGCAAGGGGGAGGGTTAGTTATCTCATCAGTAAGCATAGGAAATCCTACAGAACTGCAGTCCCCAACCCCCGGGCCACAGACCAGTACTGACCGGTCTGTGGTCTGTTTGGAACCAGGCTGCACAGCAGGAGGCCAGGGAGGGAAGCTGCAGCTGTATTTACAGCTGCTCCCCATAGCTGGCATCATGGCATAAACTCCACCTCCGGTCAGATCAGTGGGGGCGTTAGATTCTCATAGGAGCCTGAACCCTACTGTGAACTGCGCCTGATCCAGGTTGAGTGCTACTTATGAGAATCTAATGCCTGATCATCTGGGGTGGAGCTGTTTGTTTTGTTTTGTTTTTTTGGTGGTGGTGGTGGTGTTTCAATTCCCTGTTATACAATTTATTAGCTTTTCCATCTTTTTCATATTTGGTTGTTGTTGTTGTTTTTTTTTTTTTGAGACGGAGTCTCACTGTGTTGCCCGGGCTAGAGCGCCGTGGCGTCATCCTAGCTCACAGCAACCTCAAACTCCTGGGCTCAAGCGATCCTTCTGCCTCAGTCTCCCGAGTAGCTGGGACTACAGGCATGCACCACCATGCCCGGCTAATTTTTTCTATATATTTTTAGTTGTCCGATTAATTTCTTTCTATTTTAGTAGAGACGGGGTCTCGCTCTTGCTCAGGCTGGTTTCGAACTCCTGAGCTCAAACAATCCGCCCGCCTCGGCCTCCCAGAGTGCTAGGATTACAGGCGTGAGCCACCGCGCCCGGCCTCATAAAATTATTTTTCATTCCACTGTCATAGTTTGCCAATTGAGAAAATGGTCAGGAAGTCTGTTGGCTTGCAGGAATAAACTAAAATGGGAATTAAACAATTGTATTAAAAATCCACCAAAATAATTTACAGTTAGACACTCAAGAACTGGAATTTTCCATAAATTTGTACAGTACAAGTAAACAGAGGTAATAGCAGTTGGTTAAAAGAATTAACTGGAACTGATATAAATGTTCGTAAATGAACTACAAGACTGCATTAAAATTTTTCTTGTTCTACTCTAAATATTGAGTATCTAGCCCTAGTACCCGACACAAAGTCCTCAATAAATGTTTTACTGAAGATAACAAAGTGATTTTTTTTTAAAAGGACAAGAGATAATTTCTCATTGTTATTAAACATTTCACAATTTGAAGAATTATACACTCACGCAAAGACGAAGATGAAACAGACATGCCCTATAGTGTTGTCACTTGACATCTCTCAAGAGTTTGGCTATGTAACTCCCTCTCCCATGAGTATCTGCCACATATTTGAAATTCCCAGCTTTATATGCCCTCCTTTAGAATAAGGTGTAGAGTCCACTCATGGTCCCATTAAAATGCAAATATGTCCTCTGTAAACAGGAACCAAGTTGGCTTCTGGCAGACACTGAGGCATTTATCAGTAACAATGCGTGAATAGCTAGTTGCCTCCTAGAGGCCTAGACGTCGGGTGGAGGAAGGGCTGATTCTGAACTGACCCGGTGGGATCTGCCTCGGCCGGCGTTCGGGACTGCGCTGACCTCCAAGCTCTGCACAGGCCCGGTGCAGGGAGCAGCCAGGACAAAGGCAGCCAGGGAGGCCCCGCGGCGGGACGCGACCGTGTCGGGTCTCCTTCCTGTTCCCCACTCTGCATAACCTGAGTCCTTCTTAAAACTCGCTGGCTAGCGTCAGAACAATCGCCGCCAGACAGCTGACGCACCACGATGTTAATTCTCATCCTATCTTTTTCATCACAGGAGGCCTGGAGAGGTGGCCAAATCGAGTTAACATCTGAAATGTCTTTTTGTTCTTTTTGGTCCAGCCGGTTTAAATTCCACGCAATTTTTAAGCCGTAGGCGAATATGTATGTATAACTCCTTGCTTGCCCTTTTCAAAGGCACTTAAATTATAAATGCCATGCTAGAGCATCCCGGCCAGGGAAAGGCGACCGGGTTATAGGCACAGTCAGCACGTCCCACCTCAGCCGAGAAGCCCAGCTTCGCAGCCCTGCGCATCCGCCCCGCCCTGGGCCTCCGCGGTCTTCCGGATCTCCCCCTGCGGGTGCCCGAGACAACGCCCGTGCGCGCCCGGCTCTGGCCGTCACGTCCTCTGCGTCGGGAGGCGGGGCCTAGGGCACCGACATCACGTGACCACGCCCTCGCCGTCCAGATATCTGCCGCGCCGCCCGCCATTTTGTCTCCAGTGTCTCGTTTGCTGTGGACTGTGGTGGGGCATCTCTGTTGGTCCGTAGGCGGGAGGCACGGTACAGGATCTATTGTCTGTGTTTGTCTCTGTAGTTTGGTCCGAGGCCTTCCGGAGCTTTCCCGGGGTAGTCGGCAGAAGCCGCAGCGGCCGCCCCCGCCCCTCCCCTTCATCCCCGGGCCAGGGAGGGACCGAGCCCGCGTCACGCCCCTCAGCGCTCGCCGTTTTCTTCTCTGTCTTTGCGTCCGCATCGTGTCCCCGGAATCAGACGGTGCCCCATAGATGGCCAGCTTTCCCCCGAGGGTCAACGAGAAAGAGATCGGTGAGGAATGGGACTGTGGGTGGGACTGAGGAGAGGCAGGAACTCCCCGGAGGAGGTTTGGGAGGAAGCGTCTCGAGTGAGCGGCGTCAGCCCTATAGCGAAGAGAAGGAAGCAGCCCCGGGGGTGGGTGTCTGCGAGGGGTAAATAGGAACAACGTTGATGCGTTGCCTGCTTTGCTTCTGGCACGGAGGGAGGGTCGAGAGGAGACTGGGCGTGCAGGGGCGAGGGTGGGAGCGAGCCCGGGGCCGGTCTGAACCGGCCTCCCTGTTGCTTTGTGGCAGAGGCGGACACTCATCCTTCTGGACCCCAGTTTATTCATCAGAGGTCCGCGCGGGACTTGGGTGTCGAGTGGACAGGGAAGGGTTACTCCCAGGGATTCCTGGCAAGCTTCAGCAACTCTAATTTAAGTTTACGATGGGAAAAGTAAATTTGTGTGTTCTGTGCTGCAATGAAAGGAAGGGGTCCTCAGGTATACTAACAACTCTTGGTGGAGAAACTTGCCAGAAGAGGTGCCCAACAGCCTGGAAAAAGCAATACAGTATTTTAAAAATGGTAGGACGTTAAGAAAGGCTGCGGTTCACGGGAGGAGACTCTTCAAGAGTTATCATTCAAACACGCATGGGAGGAGCTGAGTGGTTGGGTGGAGTGACTGAAGAAAGCTGCTCTACGGAAGAGCAAACTGGAAAGGCTTTTCTGGCTTAGTGGCTTGGCTAACCCTGCCCCGCTGAAGACAGGGCAATGGGTGTGAAGGTTGTGCGTCCACACCTGCTCGGTGGCTCAGTTGAAAGCACCTTGCATTGTTTAAATTTTCCCTCTGAGTACAAGAACTGGAACAATTTTGGGGGGTGTTGGGGTACTGTGCATTGACTGATATGCTTAGTAAACATTGATCTTACTGTGTTATTTAAGTAAAAATTGGCGGTGGCCACCGAATAGAGAGCAGTTGCATTTTCCTGCTCTTGAAGTAAATATGAGTCTTTACTAAATAGAGGGAGGAGGTATTTCTAGAGAGGAGAGGCTGAAGCAGTCAAAACGCCCTCTATCTTGTATGTGGGTGAGGTTTTATATCCAGAAAGAGCTATCTTAGAATTCTGGACTTTTGTGCTCCTAGGGATAAGACTGAATGGCTGATCAGGAGGGGACTTTAACCCTGGTTTTAATAACCATTTTAAAGATACAAAAAACACCCAAAATTCATGTCCAGTTTTTATTTTAACTTTGTTTTAAGACTAGTAAATATGTCTTGAAGTGGGACATAGAAATCGAATGTTCTTATAATCAGGCCCGTGGGTTTTTTCC
This sequence comes from Propithecus coquereli, assembly GCF_000956105.1. Classification (NCBI taxonomy): domain Eukaryota; kingdom Metazoa; phylum Chordata; class Mammalia; order Primates; family Indriidae; genus Propithecus; species Propithecus coquereli. The sequence goes on along the minus strand of NW_012148408.1, from coordinate 1,690,543 downwards.
CTCCACTACACCGTAATATTATAGATGAGTGATCTGCCTTTAGTTTATCTTTATTTTATCTTGTCTTGATAAACCATTTTTGAAAACTTTCCAGTCCTCTTTTCTAAGGATTGGATAGAGCTTCTTTATAGAACCATCCATTAAGTGGCCCTGTTATTTTTAATTTAAAAAAATTCTTTTTTGCATATTTAGGTCTCAGTGTTATTTCCTGCCTATGGTATAAAAAGTTACTAGCTAAGTGTCAAATATCTAGAAGAACTTTGGCCATTTCTAAGCTTTTTTTAACCCCAATATTTGTTTCTTTGTTTCTTTTTTTGAAGTATCATTTGGATACAAGGTTAAACATTTATTTTTCTTTGTTGCATTTAAATCAATGAGTAAGAACGAACTTTTTCCCATTTCTTTGGTATTAACTGTAGCCAAGCCAAGTTTGGTTTAATCAAGTATGTACTGAGAGTAGAAGCAAGATTCTATGAATCATTAAGGAATTCTATATGACAGGAATTACTGCCCTGGGCTACTGCCCTTTTCACAAGGCACTGCCACAGATGCTTTGCAGGAAGGAATGTGAAGAAGGAGCTAAATGTGGTTTACTTGGTTGAGCAGTGACTTGGATGAGGCGTTACCACTGTACACATATTAATATGTATCTTTGTATCTTATGGCTAATTTCCCATGTCAGGCAGTCTTTCCCTTATGCAAGGTCATTCAATTATACGTTTTTTTTTTGGAGACAGAGTCTCGCTCTGTTGCCCGGTCTAGAGTGCTGTGGCATCGGCCTAGCTCACAGCAACTTCAAACTCCCGGGCTCACGTCATCCTCCTGCCTCAGCCTCCTGAGTAGCTGGGACTACAGGCATGCGCCACCGTGTCTGGCTAATTTTTTATATATATTTTTTTAGTTCTCCAGCTAATTTCTTTCTATTTTTAGTAGAGACGGGGTCTCACTCTTGCTCAGGCTGGTCTCAACTCCTGAGCTCAAAGGATCCACCCGCCTTGGCCTCCCAGAGTGCTAGGATTACAGGCGTGAGCCACCACGCTCGGACAAGAGAGTGTCTTTAGATGAACTCCAAATCCACTACTAGAATAGCTTATTATTTCATGGTCCTTTGCTGTTTGAACCAGCAAAGTTTCAAATAGTTATTAATTTATTTTTTAGTTGTAATTTATTAGCACCCTTTTTATATAAAAGGAGTTTCATTATTGTTACCAAGGTAAGAGAAGAAAAATATAGAGTATTCTTAAAATATAGACTAAAAAAAAAGAGTCTTCTGTAGGAAATTTAGTCTTGTTTATGCTCACTAAGAGCTGAGTTCTAGTTTAATTTACCAGATGTTTTCGAAGTTGAATGCAAGGGCTGACCCTTGTATATAAGTTACATCAGTATTCTCACTTAGTTTAACCCCAGGGGCTTTTCAGTTGAATTTTAAAACTTGCTTCCCTTATTTGTGAACCTTGCTTTTTTCTCCTAAAATTTATGGGGTTTAGAAGATAGATGTGGCTAAACAGAAACCCGAGTTAAAAAAAGATTTAGACAGGGATTGCAAATTCAGAAGCCAAGCATATAAAGGACCCTAGTGAGATGACCGTGTAAGACTGTGGGCTTGGAAAAATGTAGGTAAACCAGGAGCAGCATGATTTTTCTGAAATCATTAGTGTATTTAAAAAATCATTCTCTGAGGCAGGAGAATCTTTTGAGCCCAGGAATTGGAGGTTGCAGTGACCTATGATGATGCCACTGCACTCTAACTGGGGTGACAGAGTGAGACCCTGTATAAAGAAAATAAATAATCATTCTGTAGGCATCATACATACATACATAAATAAAGTATCATTCTGCAGGGATCTGAGCGTCACCAGTTTGTGAATTTTGTATTCAAAAGTCGGGTCACTGTCAGTAAAGTTAATGTCACCTGCGTTAATATGGGTGCAGTGCATGGGAGGGGCTCTGCTACTTTGAACCACAGCTGAAGTATTGTGTTTAGTTCTGGGTGCCACTTTTATGAGGGCCACGATTAACTGGAATTTATCCAGAAAAGTATGATGAAGTTAAGATGGGGAATGGACTTTAAATCATGGGATCTAAGGAATGATTGAAAGGACTAGAGGTATTTTAGTCTGGCAAAAAGATTCAGTTGCTGATGTCATGGCTATGTTTAATGTATATAAATGTCATGTGAGACCAGGATTGGATTTCTTCTCTTGGGTCAGAATCAGTCCTGAATAGATGGAGTGGTAGGAGAAAGATTTTGAGTCATTAAAAGGAAAAATTTCTGATAATATCAGATGTACCAAAATAGAATAAATCTTATTTGGTATTCTTATTTATGAATATCATAGAAAAATAGGTCTCAGGTTTTTTTGTTTTTTAAACTGTACTCATTTGTTAATGTGTCAAAGAATTGGGCAAAGAACATATTTAAATCACTTAAGAATGGGAACTTATACATGTGCTTTCATAATCATTCAGTAAATATTTATTGAGCACCTGCCGTATGCCAGGTGCTATACTAGGTATTGGAGCACACATTCAGACTGGAAGTGTCACTGAATGAATACATTTTAGGGGTTTGTATGTATAGATCTTCTCTAGTTATAGGAGTATAAGTGGTTCTTATTTGAACTGCCTTACGTAGAATATATTAAAGTTCAGTTGTAAAGTTTAAGCCAAAAACAGATGAAAATACTTTATTATAACACCGTAGAGTTGACCAGACAACTGACCACAAAATAGGTAACAGGGAAGCCGAACTGATAACAACCTATAACAAAAAAGGAGAAATAGTAAAATTTGAAATCAAGACCAACCCAAAACAGTATTGGTGATATACTGATAAAGAGGCTCTTCCCAAAATTAAATTCCAGCTGAGTTTGCATATGCACATTGTAGTAGGAGCTGGTTGGTTATGCTTTTTGTTACATATGGAAGTAGTGTTCTCCATATGCTCTGATAATATGCCAATTTTTGTTATGAATGCAAAGTAATATTAACTAAAAAATGTATGACATTTCCCATTTTTTGTCCTTAAAAACCAAAATTATCTATTTTTTGAATCAGTTTGGGGTCCATTAGGAAGACTCTTGAGCACGACCACTATTTGAGAATCACAGATACAATTCGTTTTAAAGCACTGCTTGGTTAGGTTCAACTACACAACTTTTAACTCCCTTTGAGTTCTGAGGGTTTTGTAATTTTCATGACCTGGGCATGAAAAGAATAAGACTATTCATGTTTGAATAGGCCGTTTTATAGTGCTTTCCTTTGAGTAATGGTATAATAATCATATTCTGTAGTGGCCCATGGTTTTTGAAGGCTAAAAAAATTAATTTGGGAGATATCTTTCTTGCAAAGCAATTTTAATCTCTTGCATTTTAAATGTTAGTAATTTGATGAAAACATAATGTAATCAAAAGTTAGAACTTTAGTTAGATTGCTAGCACTACTTGATCATTACATTGTTGTTATTTGATCTTTTTTTTTTTTTTTTAACTCTTGCATTGGGAAATTTTAGGAAAATCACTGTACCAAAATTTGAAGATAGTTATTATCATTAAGGGATCTTCACATCACATACTTCCCCTTAGAGAGTGGAAAGCAGAACTCACTTTCCCCATCTACATAGAAAAGGGAAAAAACTCATTGAATCCTAAAGTAATATGGAAGCAGTCTTAACATTCATTGTTGGTTATATATGATATCCTGTATTTTTCTTTTTCTTTTTAGTGAGATCACGGACTATAGGTGAACTTTTAGCTCCAGCAGCTCCTTTTGACAAGAAATGTGGTCATGAAAATTGGACTGTTGCTTTTGCTCCAGATGGTTCATACTTTGCTTGGTCACAAGGACATCGTACAGTAAAGCTTGTCCCATGGTCCCAGTGCCTTAAGAACTTGTAAGACTCTCTTTTCTTTTTTGTTTTGTATCTGTTTGTGGAATTTACCATTTTCTGCCAGTGTGGGGTAATAAAAACATTTTGATATTTTAGTTTTCCTTTATATATGGTGTTGTAAATGTGTCTTACTTATAGGCTGAATATATTTGTTGGAAAATTAGTTTAAAGAATTGCCTGGCTTTATTTATACAGTATAGAATATTTTCTCAGATATTTATGTGTCTTTAAGTTGTTCTATATTTTAAAAGGCCGATTAACTGTTCCCTGTTAGTGTATGTATTGTATTGTGCCACAGGAGGTAACCTTTGTTATGTGAAATTTCTTGGATTCACTTTGGATTTTACATTTTATCGGATAACAGTGGTGCATAGATCATGTAATTATATTTTATGTATTTTTTTCATTGAGTTTGAATATTTGTTGAAAGTTTTTCTAAAATGTATCATATGCTAAATTGAATCTTTCCTTGCTTTTTGTATCTAGTAGACCTTCATGGTTATATTCATTAATGGTCTTATTACGTATTACTTTAGGTCTAGAAAGTATGAGAAACTGATTATTATGGTTTAGGTTGTTTTTTTTTTAAGGTAATTTTCCGGGATCAGCTTGATAATATATTAAGTTACTGGGGGTTTTTATGCTTGTTTATATTAATGTTTTTGCTTTTAGGTTGAAGGAGTCTGAATTGATACAATAGTTTTGAGGAAAATTTGGGAGGCAAATAGGTTGTAAGTTGCTTTATTGTTGAACTTTTTCTCAGCCACTAAGAATTTCTATTAATGATCTGAATTTATTTACTCCTTCTCTCATGGTTCAAATAGCAACTTTCCCCCTTCCTATCTATAGGATTCTATTGTTACTTAGTATCATTATAATTATATTGAGGTTGTTTTTATAAGCATTCATGATTATTCAATATCCAGAAGAGTCCAGAATAAATAATAATTCAATTTTAATCTTTTTTCTTCCAGTCTCTTGCATGGCACCAAGAATGTTACCAATTCAAGCAGTTTAAGATTGTCAAGGCAAAATAGTGATGGTGGTCAGAAAAATAAGCCTCGTGAACATATTATAGACTGTGGAGATATAGTCTGGAGTCTTGCTTTTGGGTCTTCAGTTCCAGAAAAACAGAGTCGCTGTGTAAATATAGAATGGCATCGATTCAGATTTGGACAAGATCAGCTACTCCTTGCCACAGGGTTAAACAATGGACGTATCAAAATATGGGATGTATACACAGGTATGGATTCATAGTTTTAAAAGCAAACCTAATTATTTTATAATGGAGGACACTGGTTATAGGCACTGGAATAAATGATTTGAGAGTTTTAACTTACTGAAAAGTAAGAATTGGTGCTATGGGCCAGGCGCGGTGGCTCATGCCTGTAATCCTAGCACTCTGGGAGGCTGAGGCGGGTGGATTGTTTGAGCTCAGGAGTTCAAAACCAGCCTGAGCAAGAGCGAGACCCCGTCTCTACTAAAAATAGAAAGAAATTAATCGGACAACTAAAAATACGTATAGAAAAAATTAGCCGGGCATGGTGGCGCATACCTGTAGTCCCAGCTACTCGGTAGACTGAGGCAGAAGGATTGCTTAAGCCCAGGAGTTTGAGGTTACTGTGAGCTAGGCTGATGCCATGGCACTCTAGCCCAGGCAACAGAACAAGACTCTGTCTCCAAAAAAAAAAAAAGAATTGGTGCTACGAGTGTGTCTTTATAATTGATCTGAACGGCATCTTTAGCTCATGATTTTAATTCAGGAAAACAATATAGAGTTCACTCTTCAGAGAATATTACAGTAGGGAAGGGCATGTCTAGGGAATGTTATTTAATTATCATTTATAAACTAGTAATTTAGTTTATGACTCAAATAGCAACGTGTTTTTTACATACTTTTTCAATAATTGATAGCTTAGAGGCTTTCAAGAAGCAAATCAAATTTCAGCAATCATTATCTAACCTTTGGAAGGTTTTAGTGACAGTTCATCTAAAGTCCAACGAGATGGGTTGAGAAGTTGAATTCTTTGGGCAATTAAAAATAAATGTGTTGTTCACTGCCTAAATCGGTTTGTAGCATGTATTATGTATTCAAAAATGTAAAGGATTTTTAAAATGAGCATTAAAACAATATGTACATTGGAACACAGCAAGTCATACTAATAATGGGGATAATGAATCAAAATTTGGGTTCTTGAAAAAAAATTTAAGATAAACACATAGATTCTCCTAGAAAACAAAACTCTTATGGTATTAGAAAAATAAATTACATTTTTTCCACTGGGATTGTGTTTGGATTTAAAGTTGTTGTAGTATAACATGTATCTTTTGGGGAGTTTGACAGTTCATTAGTAATCCAAGGTCAAGGAAATACAAGCAAAGGAATAATTTGATTTTATGTTTTAAAGTCATACTGTTCAAAGATTTGACAAATGATAATGTGGGGGCTTTCTTGATATTAAATTAACATGATCTGTGGGTTTACATTTCAGGAATTCCCTTTTAATTTTTTTGATAAACTTAGGCTTTACTAGCTTGGAAAGAATCCATTTTAAAACAATGTAAATATTAATAATAAATCTTTAATGGTAACAATAATGGCACTAATAAATAAGTCATTTTATACTTGATAATCTAAGGAGGTAGCCAAGAATTTCTATTCATTTTTTTTAATGATGAATAATCCTATTTTTTAAAAGAAGGAGTTGATAAAATTATTAATATTGTCTTTTTTTCCCCTTCCATCACATTTAGGAAAACTCCTCCTTAAC
>NW_012148408.1:1678550-1683033 GCF_000956105.1 Propithecus coquereli | reverse complement strand
TAAAAACTTTATCCTCCAATGTAATAGAAAGATAATGTCAATGACAAGTGCTCACTTTTTTCTGAAACCTTGATATTAGTGATGCTTACAAAGTTTTGGAGAGGCTTTCTTATTTGAGAGGACCAGGGATGAGCATTTCTTCCTCCTTCTTAGTCCCTGAGGAAAGAGTTTACATTTTTAACAAAAAACCTATATTTAAATATGATTTGCTGGTGCTCTAACAGCTTTAAGCTGGAGGTTGACGGGCTTACCTAGGGATGATATAACTTAAATTTAATGTGGTAGGAAGGAGAACCCTCAGATTTGGAGACAGTCCAGCTGTTGGGTAGTAACTATTGCTTAATAAAGTGATATGCTAACATATAACAAATCATGAAGTACCTTCTCTGCATTTTACCAGTTCTCTGATTGCTTAGCTGTTGAGGGGCAAAGAGATCCCAACAGTTAAAATAGTTGGATTATTACATTTTTATTTTCCTTTGCATATCAAATGGTGCTTGCTTATCTCAACCTAATTTTGATTATATGCATATGTTTTAAGTAAAATGTAAGATCCAAGAGAGTAGGGACTTTGTCTTGTTCACAGCTATATCCTCCATGCTGGCATAGTGCCTGATACGTAGTAAGCACTCAGTAAGTATTTTTAAAACTAAGAGTTAAATATACTTAAGCATAGTTGTGTGCTATGGGTATATTACACAAGGACTTTGGAGTGAAATGTAGGTTACCAAAAAGTAAGAAAAATGAAAGGCATTTTGAAGATGCTCAACAAGTATAAGTATCTTAACCTTGCTAACTTGCAGTTCCTTCATTTGTAGAATAATGGGATTGGACTAAAAGAATTCTGTCTTCTGTAGATAAACAGTCCTAGACTTTTTCTTAAAGGACTAGATGTTAAATATTTTAAGATTGTGGACTGTGCTGTCTGCCATAGTAGCAGAGCATAAACATGTGGGCATGATTGTGTTATAGTAAAATTTTATTTACAAAAATAAGCAGCTGGTGCATATTGACAACCCCTGTTATATGTAAATTGCTTTTAGCTGTAAAAGTTTGTGATCTTGTGATTGACTGCCATTTTGAAATACTTCTCATTTGAAATGAATTCTAGAGTTAACAGATATTTCTTCTTGTTCAGGAAACATGATGAAAGTATTGAGGGGGCATCAGAACTGGGTGTACAGCTGTGCATTCTCTCCTGACTCTTCTATGCTGTGTTCAGTTGGAGCCAGTAAAGCAGTATGTGTCAAAGTTCTTGTATATTCATTGTGAATTGGATTATAATAATGTGTGTATAATCATTTTAAATCTAAGATCTAAGTAATCTATTAAGTCTGCTCGGTGTCACGAATATCTTAAATGTTTAATTTCATAATGGGGAGAATTTGCATGAAGGAAATTAAATAAATATAGTTATTGATTATGAAGTGAGAAGTTGGATTGCTTTTAGGGATAATATTCATAAAATGAGGGGGTATGTCAAATTTATTTTTTGTAAGATCTAGAAAAGTTTATGTGCCTATAGAAGAGATGTAGTCCATATGTTAAGACATTCCCTTGCTAATTATTTTCTTCTCTGTTGTTCTATTTTTTTTTTGTCCAGTTTGCTGTTTTTAAAGTTTTGAGTCCCAGCTGGTCCTGGACATTTAACTGAAAAAAGTAACTTAAAAACCTAATGAGAATAAAAATAGCACTTGTGTATGCCTAGAGTGAATTATAGATGAGATTTGGTATTGTCTGTTTTACATAGCATATCTGTAGACAGCTTAAAGTAAAATGACTCTTAAGAGGGTTATGCTTATTAATGAACTCTTTTAGCTGTTTACCAGCTGAGTTAGTATAGTTAAAGGGGCCTCAGTAGTGTCAGGTATTTATGAAATGGGTTGAAGTCCAAATACATGTGATGATCACAATACTCTTTGAATTAATGGGGGGTGGGAGGCTAGTTAAAATGCATTTTATTTAGCCAAGAAGTATGTTAAAATGGTAGTTGCAAATGTTAGAAGTTTAGAATAAAATAGTTTAGTTCTTTAAAAATCATAAGAAGAACAAAGCTAGATGTTGACATTGCTATTTTAGGCTGTGTGTTTTCCATATGCTTCTTGCTTTCCCTGTCACAGGTGGTGGCAGCAATATTGGTGTGATTGAGGTTATGCTGGCACCACTCGCACACAGGCGCACAATGGTGTTAGCTGGGCAGAAAGAGTGGCATCTCTGGCTACCGGGCTGGGGGCGACCTTTACCATAGGATGAAGTAACCTTGCATTCGGCTGCAAGGTGTACTGTACGTACACAGGTGCTGGTCGATGTCCACTTTCTGCTTTTCTTTCTTTCTTTTTTTCTTTTTTAAAATAATTTTCCCCACAGTGAAATCCACTGACTCCTCCGAGTAAATTGATCTTCCAGTTTGATGGAATTGGGAGTCTTGACAAGTGAAACCAATTAAATGTAAAGTAATTGACCTTCAAATGGTTTCTCTGTGCTATTTTTTGGAATTCTTTAAGATGCTAGAGATATCTTAAGTCTTTGATCCAACTTTAAATTTGTACTTATTTTCCTTTGCAAATAATATATTGTGTCTGTGCAGAAAAAAAGTAGCAAAAAGGATTGCTTTACTCCAAGAGGAGGAGACATTGTCTTACTAGGATTGTTACAAACCTCCAAGCTCACATTTAATATAACAGATTGAAGTAAACATTAGAATCCTATTTGGAGCTATTCTGCACAGTCTAACTACTGATCTTTAGAATCTAAAACTGTATGTGAACTTGTTCTTAAATAATTTAACTGTTTTATACTTAAAATGACTAATGATTGCGGTCAGTTTGGGAAAAATAAGATTGGTAAATCTTGATTCACAGAAATGTTGTAATTGTATTATTTTCATAAAATAGCATTTTCATTTTGTAATGTGGTTTAACATCCTTGTTGTTTGCCAAAAAATTTCATTTGGCTGTGAAAATTCTCTTTGCTTGCAGTATCTATTTCTCTTCCTAGGCTCACGTTGGTGACCCAAGCCTATTGTAAACAAGTGATTATCTCAAAGGGAGATGCCAATGGAGTAACAATTTGTTAACCTTACGTTTTCTGTCTGTATATTTTTTAAAAATTTGGTAGTTTCTGGAAAAAAAGAGAAGGGGGTTTGTAGTATTTAACCCTATTTATTTCTGTATATTTTAGTTAATTAGTTTTTGGAATAAATGGATTTCAGTATAACTTTGTGGTTAAATTGCATTGCCTTTATGTTTAGGCTTATTTTTTAATTAACATTTAACAGAAAAACATTTGAAATAGAATTTGCATGTCTGCTTTAATTAACTTAAAGACTGATTTTAATCTATGACACTGAGCATATTCTTTAAATTACTCATAATTTATAATGTTTAATTTAATATAATCTTAATTAAATTTAGCAGTTTTAGTTTAAGATGTGCCATTTTATCCTCTGTGTGTCTGAATGAAACTATAACATGTGCCGTTTTATTGCAGGTTTTCCTTTGGAATATGGATAAATATACCATGATACGGAAACTAGAAGGACATCACCATGATGTTGTAGCTTGTGACTTTTCTCCTGATGGAGCATTACTGGCTACTGCATCTTATGATACTAGAGTATATATTTGGGATCCATATAATGGAGACATTCTGATGGAATTTGGGTGGGTACAGCATGAATTATTTTCATCTATAATTCATCTCTGGCTATCAATATAGCTTTTAAGAAGTTATATGAATAATTAGAATCACTAACATACAAAACCTAAAATTACGTCTATCATAATTTAAAATTTTGTTACTTAAACTGTTGAATAATGCAAAGCTTTAGGTATACATTCAATAAATAATTTGGCTCTCCTGATATAGGTCTTGCTATTTAACAATACCTGATTCTTTGTAGAAGTGGTAATTATATTTAAAGGGTTGGGGAAAAATGATTTTAAAACGAAAGTTGGACCTAAGCTTACTGTCTTAAACCAACCACATTGTGAAGAAGAGATTAATAATTTGGATATATCAGCTCTACTCAGTCTCAGTTGTATTCCTTAAGGATACTTTAAATCTTATTCAAAGAGATACGTACTTTGTACCTGGGTAGTTTTGTTTCTTGAAGTAACTCTGATATCCACTGAAAACATACATTTGACCTCAGGCACCTGTTTCCCCCACCTACTCCAATATTTGCCGGAGGAGCAAATGACCGATGGGTACGATCTGTATCTTTTAGTCATGATGGACTGCATGTTGCAAGCCTTGCTGATGATAAGTAAGTATGTGAGTTATAGCTTGACTGACTTCTTATTGCCTTTTAAAGATTTCCTTTCATCTTTCTACTTAATGAAAACATTCTTAAGCTTTAAAGCCTTTCTGTAGTTAGAGTTTAATTAGTCTCTTTATCTAGACAAGACCTTTGGAGATGTTGATGTGGTTTTTTTTTGTTTTTTGAGACAGAGTCTTGCTTTGTTGCCCGGGCTAGAGTGAG
>NW_012148408.1:1677187-1678285 GCF_000956105.1 Propithecus coquereli | reverse complement strand
TCCAGCTAATTTCTTTCTATTTTTTTTAGTAGAGACAGGGTATCGCTGTTGCTCAGGCTGGTCTCAAACTCCTGAGCTCAAACGATCCACCCGCCTAGGCCTCCCAGAGTGCTGGGATTACAGGCATGAGCCACCGTGCCCAGCCTGTTGATGTGTTTTAAAGAATATTGGCGTGGGTTGGGCGTGATGGCTCATGCCTGTAATCCTAGCACTCTGGGAGGCTGAGGCGGGTGGATCAGTTGAGCTCAGAAGTTCTAGACTAGCCTGAGCAAGAGTGAGATCCCGTCTCTACCAAATAGAAAGAAGAAAAAAAACTCAGCCAGGTGTTGCAGCATGCACCTGTAGTCCCAGCTATCCGGGAAACTGAGGCAGAAGGATTGCTTAGAGCCCAGGAGTTGGAGGTTGCAGTCAGCTACAATGATGCCACTGCACTCTACCCAGGGCGACAGAGTGAGATACTGTCTCAACAACAACAACAAAAACAAGGCAGCTGAACACCTCTCCTCACAACCCCCCACCCTAAATAAAAAAAGAATATTGGCCTTAACAGTTATCCATGTAAACTAAAGATAATGCATGCCTTTCCTTGTGCTTCTTGTTTAACTAAGCAAGCTGGATAGATTCTTCATCAGCTTTTAGCCCAGCTCACAGAGATTTTTTAAAGTAGTATCTTATAAAGGTTGAAGCAGAAGGAAATTTCTAAAGTGAAGAAATAGTAAAACCATAGTAATTTGTATCCACTATGATTGAGACTAGAAGATAAAATATCACATGAATGAAATGTTCTTATTGTTAAGCAGAAATTAGTTATAGGCATTCCGTTTTTTCATGCTTTTATCATACAGTGTTCATGGATATAACACTGAGCAGTTTGGTCACACAATTCATAAAGTGACTCATTATCTTTCCAGAATATTAGCAGATATATGGGGAGAGTTTTATTAACAACCATTGTTTTCTGTTTGCTCAGGTAGATTCTGCATATTAGTTCTCCACTCTATTCCTAGACACACACTATCTAGGTTAAAAGCCTTTATAAATGTCTGGAAGAGGGCAAAACAAATTAGATAATTGTCTTTTTTTTTTTTTTTTGAGACA
>NW_012148408.1:1675661-1676934 GCF_000956105.1 Propithecus coquereli | reverse complement strand
TCCGCCCGCCTCGGCCTCCCAGAGTGCTAGGATTACAGGTGTGAGCCACTGCGCCCAGCCAGATAATTGTCTTTTAAGTGTAAGAAAGTAAGGGGAAAACTTCCCAGTTGTGAACATTTTAGGTCTGAACACTGGGAAGGGAAGGTAGCCGTGCATTGTACTCTCTGTCTCTTAAGTGTGAGTTGATCCAACTTACCAACTGGTATAGACTAAAATATTTTATAAAGTAAGTTACAGTAATTACCTGTTGCAGTGCTATTTGTGTGTGTATTTTGTGACTCAGAACACAATGGCATTTCTTTCTAAATTTTAAAAGTTGCTTTTACCTTAAATTTCCTACTAGATACTCACTACATAATTTATTTCCTTTCCAGAATGGTGAGATTCTGGAGAATTGATGAGGATTATCCAATACAAGTTGCACCTTTGAGCAATGGTCTTTGTTGTGCCTTTTCTACTGATGGCAGTGTTTTAGCTGCTGGGTAATGTATTTTTCTCTTTTCTCTAAGGGATAGTTAGGGGAGTTTAAGGTGGCTTTTAGGTAAAGCAGCCAGTAATTTATTGTCAGTAATTCACCAATAAGTGCTCTTTATAATATTATTTCCTTATCATAGGGTATATCATTGGTTTGTTCTCTTTAGTTAAGTTTTAATGTGAAGTTAGTGACTCTAATACACAGCCTTGGATGATAATTATTTGAGCTGTAGGGATGTCGAAATACACGTGCTTGAGTAACTAAGCTTATGCTTCGTTTCTGTTTAGGACACATGATGGAAGTGTGTATTTTTGGGCCACTCCAAGGCAAGTCCCAAGCCTTCAACATTTATGTCGCCTGTCAATCCGAAGAGTGATGCCCACCCAAGAAGTCCAGGAGCTGCCGATTCCTTCCAAAGTTTTGGAGTTTCTCTCCTATCGTATTTAGAAGACTCTGCCTTCCCTCCTTTTAATAGTAGGGACTGACAGAATACACTTTACACAAACCTCAAGCTTTACTGACTTCAACTGTCTGTTTTTAAAGATTTAGAAGATTTATTTAATTTGATACGTTCTTGTGCTGCATTTTAATCAGTTGAGCTTTTAAAATATTTATAGACTAAGGATGATAGAAATATTTCTGAACATATCAAATGTAAAATTTTTTAAGTTCTAACTGTGAAAACATATACATACATGTATATATTTAGATATAAGCTGCTATATGTTGAATAGACCCTTTTGCTTTTCTAATTGTTAGTTCTGACATGTGTATATTGCTTCAATAGAGCCACAATAT
>NW_012148408.1:1644164-1674339 GCF_000956105.1 Propithecus coquereli | reverse complement strand
CTGTGATTTTCTTTTTGAATTTTACTTTGTAATATATGAGCTTTATACTTTTAAAATAAGTTACTATTACATATTTTCTACACCATTAAATTATTTACTCTCCACACCAACATATCCAAACAAGTAAAAACAGCAGTTTGGAAGATACATTCTCTGAGATATCCACAATCGTTTTCTACCTTTTCTCATGAAAACCATAGTGCCAAAATTAAAGGAAGATTGTAGAGTATGTGTCAAGTAAAACACGCTTGAATTTTCCATTTATGGGGAAGAACAGGATGAAAATTCTTTAGCTTAAATGACCAAAGAAAAGTAGGGAAAATGCGATTGGGTTATTGACTTGGGTCAGATTCTAGCTACTTGATTTTAAAATGATAATGCTTTCTCTCCTATTCTTTGCCACAAACGTGTCATTTGGAGAACTGGCAAGAGATCCTTTATGTTCAGATTTGATTTCCTGTTTTAGTATCCCACAGGGGTGTGTGTGAATGGAGGAAAATCTGTCACACTCAGCAGCCATACTATCCTTTTACAGTAATGCAATCATTTTAAGACCTGTAACTTGATCATAGGTTGGTAAATCTTAAGTTTATGGTCCTCGAAATCCCCTGCCTGCTGTGATTGAGGTAAAGTTGGATTCAGCTGGTTTGCACTGCCCTCAAGGCAGCAAGACCAAAAAAGGCTGGACTCCACTGTAGCATGCTTACGGGTTGAGGCAGTGGCCGGGGACTTGGCTGTCAGCCAGCCAGCACAGGATGAAGAAAACAGAAAGCGTAAGTTCAACATTGCTCACAAGCCAGAAACCATTGAGACAGTGACTCCAACCTCCAGATTAATCAGAAAGAAAATGTGTGGATGATATAGCATTTTATCCAAGTAATTCTGGACAGGTTCTGGCCTATGATAACGCATTTTAACTAGAGAATGTATAGATTATAAAGCATAAGTAACTACAGTAGAGTTATATATGGGTTTACTATTGTATGTTGGTGGTAAAATCATAGATAAAGCATCCGTTGGAGTATGCTGAGTTTTTTGTTTTTAAATTCTTTCCCCTCAGAAGTAAGAGCTGTTCATAGCTAACAATAAGATGCAAACTTGAGAAATGGTTATCATAACCTTGGCTTAGTTTATGGTAAGATGTTTGGGAGGAATGCAGATTAGTAGGCAATCTCAATCTGCCCTTCGCTCTGTGAAACTTTCCTTTAGCCAAGAGCAAAAATCTGGTCTGAACCAGGTCTGAACCTATTTCTATCATAGGTGGTTGGGTAGTTTTGTGTGGTTATCATCGGCATTTACGCAGATTTATTTTAACAGCTGAGAAATCATAAAAAGATTGAGTCTGGAATTGGGGAAGGAAACATTATTTAATTGAATTTTTATTAACTCCAGCATTATTTTCTCTGTCAGAGACTTCAACTGTGATTATCCTTGTGGTTTCTCTTTTAGAGATGATAGGAACTTTCTCTACCTGTGGTACCACAGAGAATTTGCTCTTCTGGTCTAAAAGTGAGGCTTTGTTAGGAAAATCTGAAATAGAGTGTTGCCTGTCACCATCATTATAATGACAGTTTTTGCTTATTTTGTTTTTTAAATGAGGCTGAAGCACCAGTGGCTCTTTTTTTTTTTTTAATTATTCTTCAAAAATGAAGTGTGAACTATAGAAATCATCTGGTGTAGGTCAAGAAGTAAGAGAGATGGAAGTGGCTATTCTAATAAGTTGTTTTATGCTTCCCAGTTCATGAATACTGGAATGTTCTTATACAAAATAAAAGAGAATAAGGATGATGAATATTAAGAGATACCTGAGAAAGATATACATAAAATAGAGCCAAGAATGAGGCTAATATAAAATGGAAAACAAAGACATATTTGCACTGAGCGAGCTAAATATTTGGCTCTAATGTAACACAAAATGGGAAGTCCAGTAAGTCAAATAATTTCAGTGTTTGCCTCACAGCAATTGTTGAGGAAAAGCACAGTTAATATTATGGACCGAATGTTGTGTCCTTTCCACTCATTCGTATGTTGAAATCCTAATCCTCAATGTGATGGTATTAGGAGCCTTTGCGGGGTAGTTAGGTCATGAGGGTGGAGCTGTCATAATGGGATTAGTGCCCTTATAAAAGGGACCCCAGAAAGCTCTCTCTTCCTCTCTCCCATGTGAGGGCACAATGAGAGTATGTCAGTCTGCAACCCAGAACAGGGCCCTTTCCAGATCTCAACCGTGCTGACACCCTGATCTCAGACTTCCGACCTCCCCAACTGTGAGAAATAAATTTCTGTTGTTCATAAACCACCTGGTACGTTGTTATAGCAGCCCAAATGGACTAAGACACTAGGACCAGCAGGAAGGCCTCCTTAAAACTTAATTAGGTACAAGCTCTGCCGGCGCACACAGCCATGTCTGCGTACTCCCCAGCCATCTCTCCGCCTCTAAGACCCCTACCGTGATTTGGCAGGAATTACATAGGTTTCAAGTTCTCTCTTAGGTGATCCCAGTTGAGCTCAGAAGAGAAACTTTACTGTGGTGTACTGTGTTGCAAGGGTCTGCACGTGGCACCTGGGAAACAGGACAAGGAAGCCCCCAGTCAGATGTGTCCCCACCATCCCCTTTGTGCGACATGAGCCTGCTTCACTTGTTTTACTCAAGTTCTGGATGTGCCCAATTCTTGTAGATATTTCAGTTTATGACGTTACCCAAATGGCCTCTTTTTGGTGGTCACAGGTAAGCCACCCCAGCCGAAAGTCATTTTGCTCTTCTTTCTTGAATTCCATCCAAGTCCCAATTTCCCCACTACTTTTTTGGCCTTTCATGACGAATTCCCTGTTGCTAGTTACTCATTCTTAGGTGTTGGTGCCTCATTCAGAAGGCAAACTCCTTACTCCTGAAGGGATCCCTCAGCCTTTTCCCACAGGACTCTGCCCCTGGCTGATACTTGGGGCACAGTGACTGGTGCCATGGAAAGACGAGAGATCAGTCCCTGGCCAGCAGGCATGGAAGTACCCCTGGGTTGGGGAGTTTGGATGACTATACCAGGGCGCGCACATACAGCTTGTGCTGGGTGGAGAGAGCAGCTCCCTCAGACTGTCTGGGTCTCGCTGCTCAACACCTGGCAAAGACCCAGCCTTCTAGGCTTGGCCCCATCTGGCCTCAGATCAGGAGGATGTTCATACAGCAGGTTGGCTCAGTTTCTCGCCCCAGGGCCTGCTGCCCAGAGGACTTTGCAGAAGTGGTGGCCAAGGCTGAAGTTCCAAGAAAGATTGGGTGATTGCTGGCTTGGCCTGCTTAACAGCTTGTAACTTTCAGAGCTTTGATATAAAAATGCTGCAATAATGCCTTCCCTACATGAATGGCGTTTAGCTTTTATTTGTGTCTGCACAGTGTCGGGTACATGGTAGACACTCGACATTTGTTACTACCATTTGTTGAGCACTGATCATGTGCTCATTGCTATTCCTGGTGCATCTCGACAACCCTGTAGTATTATCCCTGTATTATAGCTATGGAGCTTCAGAGAGACCAGCTCAATCCTTCAGGCCATACGACTACGAGATGACCATCCAGGGTTTAAATCAGGTTACTCTGTCTCCAGAGCCCTGTTTCTCCCCATAATGGCCATACAGTTTAGGAAAGGCATTCGGTCAACATCAAACTCCAAATTAGTTCCTGCCTGTGTCTTTGCCAACCCCCTGGGGCCAGCCATGATGTCAGGCGAAGCCTTCCCTAACACACCCTACCTTTCACCGAATCATGGAAAAAACAAACACAGAAGGAGTGACTCCAAATATAATTTGGCAATCGAAACCCTCACAAAGTGTTCTTTGCCCACTGCCTAGGGAAATTATACTGGAAGTTGGTTAGCTTTTTCCTTCATACCACTCTCCTTGGGAACTTATCTCAAAGAAATCATTTTTATTGCCCATATGAACAAATCCAACTTGAAACAGCCTGTAGCAGGATGCAGTAAAGCAGTCATTGGAAGTGAGAAAGTCAGCTGAACTTGCAGCCATCGGCTTTAAAGATTAACAACGGGTCGGGTTACAACTATAATAACTTGAGCCCCTTCTGCCAGCTGTGCCAGACAAGTTAGTCTCACTCGCCTGGAGTTGACCTAGCAGTAATGCCAGCCACCAGGCTGGCACCGGGCTAGCATCCCGGGGGCCAAACCGAACTGGGTGGCAGAGTGATCCAGGTCGCCTGATACAGATGCCATCCAAGGAGCAGGGAAAATTCATAGCCAGGAAGGACCCAAGTCAGTAATAAAGAGCCAGATCATTCTTACCATATTTCACTGATTAAAAGTTACACTTTTATCCCCCCTATTTTAACATCTCTGAAATCAGGATATATTTTATAATCAATGGTGTCTTAAAATATTTTTAAGTGGTACACACTATAATGTCATATATAATGGCACAGATTATAATCAGTGGTGATTAGGATTTGATGAAATACAAAGTCAATGGAATTTATATATAATTAAAAGGCCAGTGGACTGTTATACATAATGTCAGGAGTAGAAGACACCAGAAACAGGTCGTAAGTGAAGTGTGAGTTAAGACGGGGCAAATTAATCTGTGAGCCCTTCCCAAAAAATGCCTTGACAATGACAACCACCCAAAATGTATTAAAATAGAAAAACAGCCAACATTTATAAACTTTTACTATGATTTAGGTGCTGTTCTAAGTATGTAATCTGTATAATTTAATCCTCACAATAACCCTGTGGAGCAGATAGTGTTTTCCCCATTTAAAAATGAAGAAACTGAGGCACGGATGGGTTAACTAAGTTGCCAAAAGTCACCTTATAGTGAAGGGTGGAGTCAGAATTCAAACTCAGGCTATCTGACCCCAGAGGCAAGAAATACTTGGCTTTGGCAGGGCGGTGGCTCACGCCTGTAATCCTAGCACTCTGGGAGGCCGAGGCGGGTGGATCAGCCTGAGCAAGAGCGAGACTCCGTCTCTACTAAAAAATAGAAAGAAATGATCTGGACAACTAAAAATATATATAGAAAAAATTAGCCGGGCATGGTGGCACATGCCTGTAGTCCCAGCTACTTGGGAGGCTGAGGCAGTAGGATCGCTTGAGCCCAGGAGTTTGAGGTTGCTGTGAGCGAGGCTGATGCCATGGCACTCTAGCCAGGGCAACATAGTGAGACTCTGTCTCAAAAAAAAAAAAAAAAAAGAAATACTTGGCTTAAAATCTTTGCTCTCACCACTGTGTAGCTGCATGACCTTGGGCAAGTCCCTTAGCCTCTCTGAACCTCCTCTTCCTTCCTTACCTGTCAAACAGACATGATCACAATAGTTATGGCCCTGGGTTGTCAGGATTAAATGAGATCAAGCCCCAAAGCCCCTAATACCGGGTCTGGCCTAAGTGAGGGAGGGAGATGTCATTAATATGCCTGAAAGACCCCATCTCCACAGCAGCAGCAGCCCTGAGCAGTTAGTTACCATTAATTACCCCATCCCCTATACAAATTTGAGGCAAATTATAGAATTTTTTTAGTGTGTTGAGTAGTTGTTTTGTTTAGTGTTTTTTTTTTTTTTTCCTTTCCTGAAACAAATGCCACAAGCATTAAAAACAGCCACACCCGACTCTGGGCGTCTTGTGAGTGGTCAGATGATCAGGGCAAGTGGGAGGGGAGGCAGAGAAGTGGATGGAAACGCAGCTTAACTTCCTGTTCCCAAGACACAAGTCCCAGAGCAGGGTGGGGGCGTCCTTCCATCTGACAGCTCGCCAGGGCTGGGGAGGCTACAGCCCAGGGTGGCGGAGGTTTCTGCTAGAACCAGTGCTTGGGCCAACTCCACGGGGAGGGCTAATGTACACAGCGACATAGCATAGCAGAGGATATTGTTCAGGGGACCGTTGGGTATGAACAGATCTGGGCGCAAAACCGCCCTCGAGTGCCTGATTCTGAGCCTCCGCGTGGCAGTGGCTGCTCTACCCCGGGGTCCTCGGCATCCTGTGCCTGCCTCTGTGCCAGCACTGCTCACCCAGCACTCATTCATTCGTTCACGGCGTGGCACAATGTAAGCGTTAAGTTGTTTTTCTTTAGTATGCTGCAAGCTCCTGTACAGTACTATACCCACTGCAGTACTAGACCCACCCCGCCAAGCTCACAGTGACAGTGCTCCATGGCCCTCGCCAGAGAACGGAGGGGTGACAAGGGACCCCAGAGATGGGCTAAGGCCAGTGTTGACCTTCACAGTTACTTGTGGAATTTCTGAAAACATACCTACCTTCCAGATCCCTTCCCTCTCCAACTGAGAACCACCGATCCATCTGATTCGAACCCCTTAATGTTACAAGAGTCAATCAACTTGACCAAGACAAGGAAGTAGTCAGTAGCAGAGCGCAGACTGAGGAACTAAGGCATTGTTTACTTTCAACCTTATTACTGGAACCACTGTCCCAGCAGTCCCCATAACAAATGGGGCCAGGCCAGAAAGCCCCGGAAACCAGGGAGGAAGCTGGGAAACTCCACGTGGGGCTGTCCTGCTGCCCTTCCCCTCTGGCTGCCTGTTCCAGATCAAGTGCACTTTCTGGCCCACTTCTGCAGTTCTTGCTGCTCAAGCTCACTCCTTAGGTAGCTGTGGCTCCCATCCTGGGGCAGAGCAGGGGCTGAGGAGGACAAAGACAGCTGCAGGCCCCAAAATCCCTCAGGGGGGATTGCCTGGGACTGCCTCTGAGTACACGGGGCCAGCCGGAGGAAGGTGGGGTCGGGGCTGGCTGTTGAGGAGACGGCCCTGTCTGCTTTCAGGCAGCTTCAGTCTGTCCCTCTCTCCTTTTCAAGGTCCTTGTTGGAAGAAACTTAATTCTTAACTCTCAAGGAGTTAAGAGCCTTTCGATACCCTCTCCCAAGAGAAAAATGTATGCACTCCAAATTTTGAATTGATTTTCCCCATGTTGGATATAATCTCTTGCCATCTACCCTCACTGATGCTGTCCCCACAGACCCTTGTCCACTCTGTCCCTGGTAGCCACAGGGGATCTTTCTAAAATGCAAATCTAGGTCAGGCGTGCTGGCTCACGCCTGTAATCCTAGCACTCTGGGAGGCTGAGGCAGAAGGATCGCTTTAGCCCAGCAGTTTGAGGTTGCTGTGAGCTAGGCTGACGTCACAGCATTCTTGCCTGGGCAACAAAGCAAGACTTTGTCTCCAAAAACAATAAAAAAATAAAAGGCAGAACTGAACCAGGCTGGGCCACTTTAAACATCCCACTGCTGGGCGCCCTCCCCCATCTGGACCCCATCCAATTCCTCCAGCCTTTCCAGAGCCGAGGCCTCCTGCGCTGGCTCCTCTCTCCTCCTCCACAATCCAGCCAGCCTGCCAGCCTCCTCCCAGGCTTTTTAAAATAAATGTGTTTATGTTCTTAAAATGAGAGTCGATTTTTAAAAATACCCAGTAGTTAAAAGCACAAACGATTGGGCGGTATGGCTCCAATTGTGAGGGCGGGCTGCAAAGACTAAGCTGGGAAAGCAACGGCCCAAGGACGGCAGGAAGAGAACAAGGGGCCAGAAAGGCGTGCAGGCCGGCCGTTCAGCTTTGACAGACAGAAAGTCATCCGGCTGTTGCGTTTAGACTGGGAAGATTACTATCTTCCCTGTGTCTAATTCGAGGACGTTTCCTTGAGGCAAAGGGATTTCAAGAAGAAGACGCACAGACAGAGAAAATACAATCTTGCATCGAAACATGCAAATAAAAAAGGAAAGAGGATAGGTTGGCACCGTTTCCCCCCAGACATCCCACACATAAATAAATATTCCGCATTATCATGTAATGTCACCAACCTCCCCTCTTCTGCCGGCACGTCCTCTTGCTCCTGTGGCATTGTATTGTAATTGTTTATACGTCTGTCTTGTGACCAGACGGTGAGGCTGGACGTTTTTCCATCTAGTTTGCTGGCACAGATAGTGACACAGAGTGCAGCAGGATGTGCCAGACACACAGAAGGTTCTACAGGATGTTCCTTAAACTGGTCCGAACATCCTGCACTAATGTATGATGCTGGTTACTAACGCTCGCATTGCAGGGTGATTCTGTGGAAGAAGAGTCACATGCACTGTTTTCTTGGCGGGGGGAGGTGGGCACGAGTGAGGCATAGCTCGTTAAAACCATCCCGAGGGGTGACAGAATTCCACTGCGAGAAGTTCAGAGCCCTGTGCACACAGCACTGGGGACCAGGGTTCCTGTCCTTCATTTTTCTCCTCTCACTCCCAGCGCGGGGCTCGGGGCTGAGCATGCAGAGGGGGTCCACAAAGCCGTCCTGCGGGATGGGCCCACACCACTCCCCTGGCACCAGCACAGTGGCCCCGGACCCTGTGTTGAGATGCTAGGCAGACACACCCCGAGCCCAGTTAGGCCACAGAGAAGGATTGATTTCATCTGAAGGCAAACTGCTTGTGTACCATTGTCACTGCCTTAAAAGGAGGGAAAAGGGAGTTTGTTAGATGGACAGAGCTGCGAAAGGGAGACTTTGCAAGTTTGTAGCGAAATGGGTGGTTCCCTGTGGTCGGACAGTTGTCTGTCTGTCCTTCTGAGAGCCGGAGGGTGGTGGAGGTGTTTGATGACAAATAAGGAGGTTGCGGGGGTCAGGGGAGACAGGAGGACCCCAGAGGCCATACATGAAGATAGAAGTTTTAGATGGAGCTGCTTCCCGCCCCAGGGATGAGCGACAGGGACAGGCTGAGGGGGCAGGTGTGCTGGGGGGAGGGGAGTGGCAGCTCCATGCAGCCTGCCCTGCACCTGTCAGCCCCTGGACATCACGAGCTTCTAAGGGCCCGGAAGAAGCATGCCTGCCTCTGCTCCCTCAGCTCCACTGTGGAAAGTTATTCCCCAGGAGGTTCCCACAGCGCGCCCAGCCGGTGCCTGCGAAGCCAAGCCAGGACACCCCAAACTGTCCAACAGTCCGTTGGGTTAGCTGTGTGGTGGGATGTTAGCAGCCTTTATAAAGAAGGAGCTAGAGCTGTAGGACGAGAACAGGGAAGTCCCAGAATGGTAGCTCCATGGCTATATAAATACGTATATTTTGTGTGTTGAAAAAACTTGGAAGGAACCGAACTGTTACCAGTGAGCTGGGAGTTGGGGGAGAATTGGACTTTTGTTTGGGCTCTATTTTATGCACCTCTGCATTGGTTGGATATTCTACCGTAAACATTTTTTTAAAGTAATTTTAAAATGCTGCAAATTGATGTCTTCAATTCTATGAACAGTGTCACCCCGGCAAAGGCACAGTGCACCTGCTTTCCCGTTTCATCTGGCCACATCCTCTCCAGGTGACAGGCCCGAGAGTTGATCCCCTCTGCCACTCTGCCACCCCAGCTGATGGCCGTGTTCCCTGGCAGGTCATTTAGCCCTTCCGAGCATCAATGTGCCCACCTGTAACCCAGGCAGAGCCATCTCAGATGGCCGGAGTCACTGGGCAATGGGGCGTGGGGTGGACGAGATGACACTGAGCTAGCGAAACTCAGCGGCGGGGAGGCCCTGCCGCAGCCCGGCTCCATAGCAACAGCCAGAAATGTCGGGTCAGCACTGGATCCGACTGCAAGGGAGGGCGGGGACAGAACAGGAAGGAAAGCAAGGAGAGGAAGAGCAAGTTCCTGCTGGGCTGGGTCCCTCCTTCGTCTCACTTTCTCACTGACCCCCTCCTGGCACAGGAGGTCTTCATGTCCCCCAGGCCCATGGCTGACCCTGCACCTTCTCTGGAGGGTTCCATCCCCACCGAGTCTCCCCAGCCATCTCCAGCTGTTCCCGTGTCAGCTGCACAGACCTGGTCTGTAAAGGCTGCTTTCAGGGTCGCTGAAGGCCAGCAGCTGACACCTTTGGATCAGGTGACAAAAGTGTCCTCTTTATTAGCAAAAAGTGAGAATTTTGGCGGGAAAAAGAAATGTTGTCCTCAGACATCCCAGGGCAGAGTCAGGAGCAGAGAGGAGACTGGATGGGCTGGGGCAGGCGTGGGACGCGGGTGGCCACTGCAGGCTGGGCCAGGAGCACAGGCCCTGGGCCCAAAGAGCAGGATGGGAGGGTGGAGGGGGTGTCAGTGCGAAGACCACCTGGTGGGAGCCAGACAGAGAGGTAGGGCAGGGATAGATTTCAAGGGAATCCAACACCGGGATGAGCCATTCTGGGCAGCCGAGCTTGAGAGGTGACAGGGAGACCAGGGATTTGGGGACCTGCCCACGCAAGCCCAGCCCCGAGGGTCCTGGATGACACATTCTGAACTTGTGTGACCCAGGCTTTCAGGGGTCCACTAGGAACTGGCCGTCAGAGTGTCCCCTTGCCTGCCCGGTGCCTGGCACGGTGCTTGGCACTTAGTGGGGACTCCTCAGATATATGTCACATGAGCGAGCCCGGGAGTAAATCGAGATGCCCTTCCTACTCCCCTCCTGCCACTGACCACGGCGCCAACCAGCAAACTAGGCCACAGCCTGACCCAGTTTTCCCCGCGTGGACTGCCAAGCCCAAGCAGCAGCCTCGTCCAGAGCGGGCATCTGGGGTGACTCAGAGGCGCATCTGTGCAGTGGCCCCGGATCGGCGGCCCTTTCCTGCACTGCCTGGCTGTGACTCATTTTCCGGTGGAGGAGAAAGGGCACTTTGTGGGCCCCCGCTGGCGTCTCCTGGGCCGCACCGCCCCCCGGTGGCCGCGAGCTGGCCGGAGGTTCACACAGCTGTGCCGTTTGAAGCTCCAGAGTCCTTGCTCAGGAAGGCAGGGAGGGGAAGCGCCACCGCCCTGAGGGGCTTTAACAAAGGACAGGCCTGTTTCTCCGGCCGCTGCCAGCCGTCCTGGGAAAGGGCGAACTCGGGCATCCCAGAGCCCGGCTCCCCGACCCCCTGCTGGGAAGGAGCCAAGGCCTCCCCGGTTGCAAGGCCCCGTCCACCGCCGCATTCCTGTCTGGTCTCCAAGACCGTGTGTCTGCCGCATTTTAAAAATAGATGTGAACATCTGCTTTTCTCCTTTTGTGAGTTGCCTATCCACATCTTTGGGCTGCTTTTCTATTTTTTCCTCCTACTGATTTATAGAAACTCTTAAAAATGTCAAGCCTGCCATATGTATTGGGAATGTTTTTCTAAGCTTAGAATTTTACCTTCAGATTTTGTTTTTGGTAGTTTTCTGCACACACACTTGGACATTTTTATATGGTCTGACCTTTTGATGTTTTTCTTCATTCTTCTGTCTTTGCTTTTTTGCTTGTGACTGTTCCCACGTGAACATCAGTCCCCTAATTTTCTTCGAGATCTGCATTTTTTTCTTTTCCTTTTCCTCCCTCCCCCTCCTCCTCCTTCTCCTTCCTGTTTACCTTTTAAATCCATCTGGAATTAATTTTGATATAAGGTGTAAGGTAAAGATCTAAACGTATTTCTTTTCCAGCTACTTAGCCAACTTCCCAAATACCTTTCAGCCTTTTGCTTTTAGTAGATGTATTTCCTCACTGGCTTAAAATATCACCTTGATTATAGACTAACAGCTCAGGCCTATTTCTGGCAATGACCCTACCCTTCTACACTGAGCTGAGGGGCATGGACTTCTTTTTTTTAAAAAAAAAAATCATGTTAGGTGGCTGATCATGGATTTAGGACATTCATTCACATTCTTTTTAAGGCCCAGCTAAAAAGGGGCTTGAGTGAAGTAGCTACACAGGAAAACTGGGTAGGAATTATTTCATCGAAAAGGGCACGGACATTTTAAATTCTTATAATACAAAATGCCAAACCTCCCTGCAGAACGGATATAAATAGACAAGGCATATCCCACTAGAAGAGTGTGAGAATGCCCTTTTCACCACATTCATGCCAAGGTGGAGTATTATTTGTAAAAATATGTCCCTCTTTGAAAGACAAAAAAATGCCATCTCGTTCTCTCTTAATTTGGATTTCTTTAATACCTTGAGATAGAATTTTTAATAGTCATTTATAAAACACCTAGATATAAACTGAACACAAAATGTGCATGTCCTATAAATGACAAAAACTTACTAAGAGGCATTAAATACAATTTGCATAAATGGAGAGGCATGTGATATTCCCACATGGGAAGACTCAATAATGAAAAGATGTCAGTTCTTAGCGAATTAATATGTGGGTTTAGTGTGAAACTAATAAAAATCCCAATAGGATTTTTTGGGGGTTTTTAGATTGCACAAGGCATCTAAAGTTCGCAGGCAAGTGGGGCCAACCAAGAACACTTGGAAAAAAATGGCCAGCCAAGGAGAACTCATCCATATTAGAAGGTGTTCTAGTAACACCTTCCAATATCCCCCACGCAGGTGGGATTTTCAAGGGATCTTTCAGTAAAGTGATTATTTGCAGAGATGTGGGCAGGGTTAAGGGAACCAAGAGGGGAAGTTGAGGCATGTGCAACAGTAGGAGTCCACTGGCATCTAATACAGAGTCCGGAGGGCCTGCCACACCAAGTCGCAGTCCTGGGGATGCAGCCATTGCCTGAACCACAGCAAAGCAGGGGACGGGGAAGCAGGACAAGTAAATATCTGCTCCCCTCCTGTCCCTCCCCCGATGTTGCCTCTCGGTGGCTGAACCCCACTGAAAGTGGCCAGGGGAGCCAAGTGATGCAGGGCTTAGGGCTCAGCCTCCCAGGCACAGAAAAGGGTGGAGGAGGATTCACAGAGAATCTGGGGGACAAATAGATTAATCGGGATGTGAGTCATTCTACCTTGGGGCACTTAATCTAAGAAAATCATCCGCCATGTGCTCAAATATTTTCCTTACACGGATATGGACTGCAGTGTTACAGACTGTTTTTTTAAAAGGCCAACTTAAATGTTCAACACTAGGGGATTAGTTAAATAAAAGATATTACGTCTATGTGAGGGACCGTGATGTCACTGTTGAGGACTGTGTTCTTGAAGCCATTTCTAGATATCAACTATGGTTCATGCCATAGTGTTAAATACAAGAAGCAGGACACAAACCTACATCAAGAGTATGATTCTTATTTTGTGAAAAGAAAGAAAAGTGTGTGTATCTCACATAGAAAATTTGAAGGGAAAGTCACCAAAATGTAAAATATGATTATATCTGAGTGTGGGATTATGAGTAATACCAATTTCTCCTTTATACCCTTTTCACATTTTCCAATGTTCTTTTTATAGTTAGAAATAAATTTAAGAAGTATCCCTAACACTGAGATAAATAGGAGTGAGAATGCTAAGAATTTTCCAGCCATTCCCTTCTGGGATTATCCACACTCCATTTTACTGTTGAGAACACAAACTTCACGTGGGTGAAGCGAAGGGTCCCCAAATTCAGGGGCCTAACGCAAACAGTGATTTGTTATTTCTCACAGTCTCTGGTTGACCAGGCTGGTGGGAACGTCCAAGGAGGCCTCTGGTACCTACCTGGGACTTCGGGGCCGGGCGCCTCTGTTCTCCTCCCGGCATCTCCTCCTGGTTCATCTCACAGGGGATGGCTGGACTGCCCTAGATCATGGCGGCGGACGACAGCAAAAAGCCCCATTGTGCAAATGCCTATGAAGCCTGCGCTTGCCTCATTCTTGCTAATGCCCCGTTGGCAAAGCAAGTCACCCAGCCAAGTCCAGAGTCAGTGAGAGAGGGGACTACGCAGGCATACAAACACTGGGAGGTGTGGTTCAGAGGGCCACAAGGTCACAGTCTTACTAAGAGGCATTAAATACAATTTGCATAAATGGAGAGGCGTGTGACCACATTTCATCATAAGATAAAAGCTGATTTTGTCCACTTATTTAAACTGTGTCGAAGATATCGCTAATGCTTTATGAATCTTTTAAAAGAAAAACAATGTCCCAAGAGTCACCCCCAGGAGAATAAGTAACTTCCTAGCAGATGCTGAAGTTTACAAGATTCATCTGGACTTGGAAGTGTTAACGTAAAAGGTTTTAATTTAAAAAGCAAAGAAAGTCCTTAAAAGCATTGAAAACATTTATAAGGAGCATGAAACTAACCTTTTTATCATGTAGCAAATATTAATGGCAAGACAGAAGGAGCTGCAGATTGGATGCTGGGGTCTGGAGATCGTCTATTTGACATTTAGGCAAAGAGTAAGACAAAGTCACAAAATATCAAGGGAGGCAGGGCAACCTCCCTACATGCCGGTGGGACAGTTAACTGTGTTAGTCAAGGAGCATCCAAGACCTGGAGTCAAGCTCAGGCCTGTGATGGCTCAGATGCAGCCAAGGAAGCTAAGGGACCCTAAAGGCAGCCCATCGCCCTGCCCGACTTTCTCTCAAGGCCCAAGGAAGGGGACAGTAGGACCCAATTCCTGCTGCCTGGCTTGTCCACTGCCACTTCTCCTGCACATGTGCAAACCAGAATGGACCCTAGGGCTGGCTTGTTGTCTTCGCTCTGCAACTACATAGCCGGGATCTGGAGGCCTTGTTTGTAAAAGGTGGGGATGGGGCTAAATACGTGGTTTTCCTATCTTTGTGCGGTTTGGGGCTTTGCTTCTATTTAGCAGCTCTTTCTTAGATGTAGGAACTCTCCCAGGAGGCAGATATATTCAAGAGAGGTGGCAGTGCCCAGATTGGGGGAAGCCCTTCTGGCAGGACTATCTGGGCAGGGGAGGTGGCTAGCCCATTTCCTGCATGGCTCGCTGATAACGAAGATGAAGGCTCACCTGAGACCTGCCTTTTGGCCCTTCTCTCTACTCTTTACGGATAAAGTGACCATGATATTTTTTTTAATTGAGGTGAAGTTCACATAACATCAAATTAACCATTTAAAGTCAACAATTCAATGGCATTTAGTACATTCACGACGTTGTGCAACCACCGCCTCTATCTAGTTCCAAAGCATTTTCATCACCCCCAGAGGAGACCCCATGCTCATTATGCTGTCTCTCCCCCTTCCCTTCTCCCCCACAGCCTGGCGACCATGACTGTGCTTTCTCTAGGGATCTGCCTGTTCTGGATATTGCATATAAATGCGATCATACAGTATGTGACCTCCCGTGTCTGGTTTCTTTCACTCAGTGTAATGTTTTCAAGGGTCATCCGTGTTGCAGTGAGAATGAGTATTTCATTCCTTTTTGTGGCTGCAGAATATTCCGTTGTGTGGATACACCACAGTTCGTTTCTTCACTGATGGAGACTTGGGCTGCTTCCATCTGTCACTGCTGTGAGTAGTGCTGCTATAAACACTTGCATATCATATTTTTTATGAAGTGATAATTGGGTAGCAACCTGACAAAGCAGATTTTCTCATTTGTGAGTTTTTTTTAATATGAAAAGTCATGGTGGCATAAAAGCAAATCACATTTTGCCATACACTTAATGAAATAAACTTGATTGGTTTCTAAGAGTATTTGGGTCCAAAAAAATGCACTTGTAGAGAGAAGGGGAGAAAACAAGCATTTGTCAAGCACCATGTGTCGGGCCTAATAAGTGGGAGCAGACGCTGCCCTGCCTATATCCCCTGGGCCACCCAGTGTCACCTGCAGGCAGCACCATTGGGAAGGTGGCTTCCCACAGCTCTGCCTCATTCCCTGGATGAGGAGCACTCACCCACAGAGGGCCACTCAGAAGTGCCGAGGAGTTGCCAGTGCCCCAGATTCAACCCTAGCCCATGAGGTGCCTGCTTACCCCTCGGCTAAACCCCCTGACTTGTGTTCTACAAAGCCTCTCAGCTTCCCCTGATTTGGGTGAGCCCTACTCGCTCACTGTGGTTAAATGGGACTTCTGTGGCTTCCCTCTCCTGTCCCATTTCTCCCCTCCTTTGCCCAAAGGTTAGATTTCTGACCTTTCCTTGCCAGGTTTTTTTTGTTTTTTTTTGTTTTGTTTTACCCTGAGCAATTACTTAAACTCTGTGCCTTAGGGACCTTGTTTATAACATGGGGATAGTCGTAGTGACCTGCTGTGATGAGGGCAAGAAGAGCTAACATGTACAAGGTGCTTAGGGCAGTTTCCTGGAACTCAGTATGTGCTCAAAATTGTCAACCCATATTACATAAATAGAACAAGCATGTGGGCTGTGGGGATAAACACACCTGGCTTCAGTTCCCACCTCTGTGAAATGTAGATTAAAATCCCTGCTTTAGGGCGCAGTGGCTCACGCCTGTAATCCTAGCTCTCTGGGAGGCCGAGGTGGGCGGATTGTTTGAGCTCAGGAGTTCAAAACCAGCCTGAGCAAGAGCGAGACCCCGTCTCTACTAAAAATAGAAAGAAATTAATCGGACAACTAAAAATATATAGAAAAAATTAGCTGGGCATGGTGGCGCATGCCTGTAATCCCAGCTACTCGGGAGGCTGAGACAGAAGGATTGCTTGAGCCCAGGAGTGTGAGGTTGCTGTGAGCTAGGCTGATGCCATGGCACTCGCTCTAGCCCAGGCAAAAAGAGTCAGACTCTGTCTCAAAAAAAAAAAAATCCCTGCTTTAGGAGATGACCGTGGGGTAAGCTGAATGGCATAACCTATGTCAAGCGCAAGGCACAAGGCCTGGCCCGGGTGGGACCGGCGCTGGGCATGCTAACTGCTCATCTTCATCAAGTGGCCGTGCTGTCTAGAGAGAGACCCCTACTAAGCAAGAGGGGCCAAGGGTTTGGGGGGCAGGGGAGACCATTTCAGACCCCCAGGCCATTTCCTCCTTCGTATCTAGAGAATGGCCTGGTCTCAGGCAGTCATGTCATTTGGGCCATGGTTTCAACATCCCTAAAAAGGCGAGGTTGGATTTAGGGGATTGCTAAATGCCCTGCTGGCTCTAAGGATCTAGGAAGAGCCCCTGTCCCGGAATGGACGCACACACACACACACACATACACACACAATTATCCACATACACATAACGCTCACACATACATTCACACGTGCACAACACATACACATATGCACACACAGTCTCACACACACACACACACACACACACACACACACACAGATGCTCACACACCGCAGAGAGGAAGCAACCGCACATCTGCCCCAGTGAGTCACTCTAGAACAGTGGGTCCCAGGCTCTGCTGGCCTTGAAAATCAGCCCAGAGAATAATGTGTCTGGAAAACATTTCCAGGCATTTCCACGTGTGAATGCCATTTTTTTTCCTGGTCTCCTCCTCTCCCTTGTCATTCTGCAAAGGTCTGTGGCTGCCTTGCCAAGTCTGGGGTCAGGCCACATCTCCCAGGGAGTGCGAGACCCTCAGGATCAGCCTGCCCCCTCCTCCTCCTACCACCCTCTCCCCCGCCCCCCGCAAGAATCCAGTTAGCCCAAGGGAAGAAGTCAACAGCCCCACAACGTTTTACGGTGGTCCTCAAACGTGGCTCCGCCCCTCCAGAGGAAGCCAAAGTGGGGGTGCAACTGCAGAACACACGGGCCCGGGGAGGAGGCCGAGCAAAGGGACGAGGTGCAGGGGAGAGCCAGGAGGCAGCCGAGTGAGGCCGGCACAGCCGCCGCCTTGGCTTAGGCCTTAGAGACACGCGGTGGGTCTCCTCTTAATGCCCAGACACCTCGGGTGGGCCGGGGGTACAGCTTTTGTAGTCTGTCGCTGGGCCTCGTTTCTGATTTCGAGTCCCTTTTCCATCAGGCTGGTTGGGAAAAATATGTAACTTGTTTCAGAGTTTATGTCCTAGTTCTGAAGTCTCCGTGCAAAGCCGCATGGTGGGGAGGACGGTGTTCTGGTCTTCAGAAAGCCATCAGGGCGCGTCTGAGGCTGTCCTTGCCGCGTCCACAGGGCCCCTTCAGGGCTGATGTTTCCCTGTTTACTTCAACACAAGCAGAGTCACCTCCCAGAGGCTCCCACTGCCTCCCTGAGAGCCGTCCCTGGGCCCACAGCTGTCTTGCTCTCTGTCATTCCTCCCCACACCAGGGGACCCTGCCGGTTCTGGAACGGGAGGGGCTCCTCTCCCTGCTGCTCCGGCCAAGGGGCCTTGAACGTTTGCAGGAATTTTCTTTTCCCTTTTTCTCACTTCTGGAAACCAACTCTGTTCTCTAAGGGTTTTTTTTGCAATAGAGTTTTGGGCCACTGCTGCTTCCCTCCTCTTCCCTCTGCCACAGCGCTCAAAACTGCTGGAATGTAGGAAAGGAAGTGGGAAAACGAACATCCAGGAGTGTCTCCTAATAATCTCCAGCCGCACACATTATCCCATTTAATCTCACCACAATTCTCCAATGTCATCCCATTTTATAGATGGGGAAACTAAGGCTTTAGAAGGTCACTTAACTAGTCAGTGTCCTTCCCACATACATTCCTGAAAACACTTTATTAATTGGGTATGCACCAGGTCAGTGAGCTAGATCCCAAAACTTTTTTTTTGGTCAGGTGGGGGACACAGACTTCTTTATTCAAACAGATTCTTCCATGGAAAACCCAAAAGTGTGTTGCTGCTCTGTCGAAGGTCACTGGGATGATGACGAGCTCAGGGTGCTGCCTCCTCATCCCCACTTCCAGCTGCACTGGGACACTTCTGTGAAGTCCCAAGCCCCAGGAGCACATCTGGAAACCTCTGGGTTATATGACCTCCAGGCGGGTTCTGTGGCCAACCCCCCATGCCTGGATTGTGTCACAGCTTGGTGTTCTGCCCGGTGGCTTTCCTTGGGAGACACTGGCTTCTTGGCACACGCAATCGAAACTTCTGGCTCGGGTCTTCCCTGGAGACTGCCGGGCCCTACTCCTGGATTCCATGTCAGGGCTGGGTCCTCTCAGCTCCCTGAGGGTTTGGATGTCGCCCACCTCCTGCTGCCCAGCCCCTCCACTCCATCCAACACATTCAGCCAGGGCTGCACGGGGCCCATTTCTTTAAATAAATGTTAATCCTTCCCATAGTGAAATTAATGGGGCCTTTGGGAACAGCGATACGATTTGTCCCCTGAGACAAATTTTTTTTTTTTTTTGGCACTCATCTCTTCATTGAGGCTGCTGCCATCTCATCCTCTTTTGGTTCATAAAATCAAGGTGTCAAGAAACGCTAACAGCCCTTGGGCTTTCATAGCTCATCACTCTAGCCATTGACTCCTGGGACAAATACCAGTTGAGTGCCCACTGAGTACTACGTGCTGTGCTAAGCTCTGGGCATGCAAGGACGAGGAAGACACACTTCCTTTACAATTCTCACTTTCCAGGTCGTGGCAAGACAATAAATCAGGGAACCTCGCCCTCTGCCATGGAAGCCAAAGTGGTCTCTGAAGGTTTTCCCCACCACTGTTCTTCCCCTCTCTGCCCTGGACACCTGACCTAAGTCCTCCCAGTCAGGCCCCTTCCCAGGACGTGGAAAAAGGCCAGGAGAGGCAGTTGGCTTATTCAGTGCAGTAGCACAACCTGACTGCCAAGAACTTCTCTGCCGCTTCCTATACTTTGTCCAGACCTGGTTCTCGGGCTTTTCTATGGGTTCTGGGCATTTCCCAAATCTTCTTTTTCCTTTAAGACTACCAGAATTTCTGCTGTTGCAATTAAGGATCCCTGACTAACATACCAGGTTCCAGCTGTTATTTCGATTGCATCTAACACGCTTGAGATATACTTTACCAAGCACCTGTTCTGGGCCAGGTGTTGTGGAT
The DNA here is from genome assembly GCF_000956105.1 of Propithecus coquereli. NCBI lineage: Eukaryota > Metazoa > Chordata > Mammalia > Primates > Indriidae > Propithecus > Propithecus coquereli. Next base: position 1,654,860 of record NW_012148408.1, on the reverse strand, counting down.
ACGTTGACCTGGAGGAAGACAGACGAGCAAACAATAAGTGCTGAAAGTAAGAGAAACGGTGTGGAGCCCGGGGGACCAAGGAGGAAGAGGTTGGCTCCACCAGGGGAGGAGAGGGCCAGGAGAGCTCCATAGAGCAGGTCATCCAAACAGGTCCCTGCTTTTGCCTCTGTCCCCGACTCCACCCTCTCAGCCTTCTCAGCACGGCAGCTGAAGGATCACTTATGACTCAGATCCGGTCACTGCTGGGCTCAAACCCCTCCAGTGGCTTCCCATCTCACCCAGAGCGAAAGCCAAAGTCTACGATGGTCTACAAGGCCTTACATGACCTGCTTGTCCAGCAAAGGAGTGTGTCACCCAGTCCCTCTGCAGCTGGGTAGGGCCATAGGGCCCAGGTCCCACCAAGGGGATGGACTGCAGGTGGTGGGGGTGTCTTCCCACCTCACTTGCCCGAGAGCAGGTGCTGGGCTTGAGCTTTTTCACTTTCCCTTCTCATCTCTGACCAGTAAGGCCACAGCCAGAGCAGCCTGGGAAGCTGCAAGGGGAAGGTGGCCCCTGAATGACCTTGTGGGGCAGAGCTGCCTTCTGTCTGCCATATGCACAGTGGGCCTCCAAGGTTCTAGAAGTGAGTGGCCCCACTCTGCTGCCCTCTGATATTTCTGTAGTTGTTTTTGATAATTATTTGGACATTTCTGTCTTTGTCAGACTTTAATTATTGGAATGCTTTTCTCTTTGTGTCCCTTCTTCTAAGTTGTAGCTTTTGATTTGCTGTAGGCCAGGAAACCAGATCATCAAGTTTCTTACAACAAGTAAATGGGTTGGGGGGTGGGCAGAGAAGATCATTTGTGACTGAAGTGGGCGTGCTTTAGCACATATGCTCTGGGGCGTCTACGGCTTCTCAGAGGCTGTTTTGGCCCTCTTCATATTTTCTTTTGTTCTCTAGATTTTGGAGGTTGCTGAAAAGTAACCTCAGAATAAGTGAGGTGTGACTGCCCTCTCTTTTGAGAAAAAAAAATTCTCATCTTTCCCTACTAACTGGAAAATCGTGGCCCACAGACAATGCTAATCAAAATCCAACCAGTTTTCCTATGGAAACGGACAAGTTTCCCTTTAATTTATATAAAAAAGTAAAGGGTTAAAGGGCCAAGACTAGTTCGGACACTACTGATGAAGAATAAGGCAGGAAATAAGGAGGGAGGGGCTTGTCCTGCTATGTAAAAAGATTTATCATTAGCAAAGCCAGAAGAAGAGACCATGGGACCGAGTGGAGGACCCAGTGATGGCCACACAGTGATGGGAACTTGGACCATGATGCAGGTGGTTTCACTACAAATCAGCAGGAAAAAAAGAGACCAAATGGTACATGATACCAGACAATGGCTAACATATGCAAAATGTAAAATTAGATTCCTTCCTCACATTGGACACAAAAATAGATTCCAGACATATTTTAAAAAACTGAGAATAAAAAGCCAAACTTTAAAAGTTAAAAAAAAAAAATCTACAAGTGAATATGTCCATGAACTTGAAAGGTTTCTTAAATAGGACATAAAGGACACATGTTTGCAAAGGAAAATACTGATACATTTGATTGCCTTTAAATTTCTTTATGACAAAAGGTACCATAAAAATGAAAAGGCAAGATATTTGCAATTCATTGCAACTTGTTTGTATCCAGAATATACAAAGACTTCCTATAAATCAGTAAAAGAAAAATTCAAGAGAAAGAGGAAATTCACAGAAGAGAAAAGCCAAATGGCCATAAAAGAATGAAAAACAACCTCATTAGTAATTATGGGAATTCAAATTGAAATAATGAGACCTCATTTCACACTCATCAGATTGGCGAACATTAAAAATCCTAATAATATCATATTGGTGAAGATAAGGGAAAATGAGAACTCATAAATTTATGGTGGGAATATAAATTGGGATAAGCCTATAATCCTTTATCTGCAATTCTGAAATCCAAAAATCTCTGAAAACTAAAAGTTTTTCCCCCTACGTTTGGTTTAAACGCACTTTATGACAAAATCTGATCTGACCCAATCTGAGGCTACTTATAGTTTTAATTTATCACATTTAATGTGATTATTCATAAATTTTGCTGAAGAAATCTTAATGTTTGATTATAGGGTGCTGCTCAAACCCCACTAGGGGTTTCAGTAAGTATGTGGTATATCCACCATATTAACATTTTTCAATTTTTATTTTTTAAATTGTCATACAGTAAAATTGACTCTTCTTTCCTTTTGCAGTTATATGAAATTTAACACATGTATAGATTTGGGTAATCAGCACTGTTGTTCCATAAATTAATATAACTATATTGGAGACAGAAACATCTCAGGAGTTTTGCAGAGCTTTGCCCTGAAGGAATATGTGAACGTGTTAGTTTGCATATCGAAAGCTGTTTTGCCTCAGGAGGGCATCTCTGAAAGATCAGTAGCTGGCTGTATCCCACAATGGCGCCGTGATTCTCAGACCTGAGGTTCGGACTTGCTTTGAAAAGCAAAGCAGGTCTGCTAGGAGCCACAGGATGAGAGCTGATCAAAGAATGCCGGCTGGACAGACAGATACCTGTGGCTAAAAGCAATTAGCCCAAGGGACAGTTCCTGCTTAAACTCCTGACCACCTGTCTCAATACACAATAACTTGATAAAGAAAATATGGAGCCACTATATCTCTATTTAACCCTTCTGTTAAATAATAAATTTACCTTAGAACTTGGAAGTTAGTCTTTGAAAGATTTTGTAACCATTTGTTCACATAGATAGAATTAGTTAACGGATCTGAAGAAGCCTTTTGAAAAACTTTTAACCTAAGAGGAACTACCTGTTGTTATGTAAATCTGTTGCCCCTGGCAACCGATCACTGTACCTATAAATGCCCATGTAAAACTTCACTCTTGGCCTTTTGTGATTGATGGAGAGATCCAAGGCCCCCTGAGCACTCGCTTTGCTTATAATCTTTATAAATCTATAAAACTATACCTTCGTCTCTGTGCATTCTTTGAGTTCCATTATTTTCCATTTTCTATTATTTTCTTATCCTTTGCAACGACCCCTACCGAAGGGACCCGATTTTTTGCTGGGAGTGTGGCCATCTCCCAGCACAGCACCACAACCAGAACACTGAACAACTTCCCCAAACTCCCTTGTTCTTGCCCTTTCCAATGCCACCCTCCCCATCACAACCCCTACTCCTGGCAACCATTGACCTGTTCTCCACCCACTATAATTTTGTCTTTTCAAGAATAAATGGGATCATACAGCATATTACGTTAAGATGAGAACCATTCCGAAATTTGAAACAATATGGCCCCAAAGGTTTCAAAGAAACTGCAGAGGAATTTGTTGATATATAGTAAAGGCTAAAAATGTGCCTGCACTATGATCCAGCAACCATATGCCTAGAAAAACCCCCACATGCTTGCACACGAATTTTTATTGCAGTGCTATGTGCGATAACAAACATGGAAACAATCGACAGTCGATTAGTAAGGGAATGGATAAATAAACTGAGGTTTATTCAGGCAATGGGAAACTCTATAGCATTTAAAATGAATGAATCAGGTCTGCAATGTGCCAATATGGATGAATCTCAAAAATATAATTATCAGTGAAAAAACAAATTTCAAAGGGATTTACAAAGTATGATATCATTTATGTATATATGGTTAATATATGTGTCATTTATATGTAACATTTATATAATATAATGTATATACAAATTCTTAATATAGTATTGAACATATTGCTATATAGCTATTTAGTAAAAGTATATATATATATGGTCAAGAAGAATCTATAGTAACCTGAGAGTAGTACCTACACGGGGGAGGAATGGGAGGGCTTTAGATTTATCAGAGTTTTTTTCTTTTTTTAGAAAAAGAGAAATATGAAGCAAATGTGGCAAAATGTTAACATTTGTTAAACCTGTGTGGGCAAGTACAGAGATCTGTCATAGTATTCTTTGTCCTATTTTATTTAAAATATTTCACAATTAACTTAAAAATTGATTAAAGAAAAAAAAAAGACAAAGATTTCAAACCAGGCAAAACCTTAGAGACATCTGATTTAGCCACGCCCCTTCTCCACTTTGCAGCTGGGGAAGTAGAGGCCCAGGGAGAGCAAGCCATCTGTCTAAGGTCATGGGGTAAGCGAATAGCTGGGATTAGTATGTGCGTCTCCCAGACTCACTCAGTTTCACCAGGACATTTGCCAAAGGGTATTTGGGGTATCCCTGACTCAAGCTTAAAACTTGTGCCCAGATTTGGAAAACCATGCTGAGCTATTCACCCCACTGCACCAGGTCAGTGGGCACTGCCGCTGGGGACAAGCACCTGTTCCATGGCAAAAAGTACAGATTCCTTCAGGGGCCCTTTTGCATTCTGTGGACATCCGTCTGTCTACCATCTGCCCACCCATGTGCCCAGCACATACATATCCATTCTCCCTTCCTCTTCCCCTCCTCTCCCATCATCAGAGGGTCAAACCTTTACTGGGTGCTCACGCCACTTGCTTATGAGCAGAGGACACAGAAGCGAGTGGTTTCCCAAGCTGCAGGAGCTCACTGTCTATTAGCGAAATAAATAAGTGAATTAAAATAAACAAGCAAAACAACAAGGACAAAAACAACGAAGATCAAACCTCTGCAGTGTGGCATGTGCGTTCCTGGAGGCATTAGGTGCAGCAGGAGTAAACAAGGAGGCTTGATCCGTTCTGGAGAGGGTCTCAGGCTGCCATGGAGAAGAATGTTTTAAAAAATTCTAATTGTGGTAAAATACATATAACCTAAAATTTACCCACTTAACCATTTTTAAGTGTAAAGTTCAGTGGCATTAAGTGCTGCCATCACCACCATCCATCCATAGAACTTCTTCATCTTGCAAAACAGAAACTGTGCAGTACCCGTGAAATAATAGCCCCCCGTTTCCCCCTCGCCTCAGCACCTGGCAACCACCATTCTTCTTTTTGTCTGTCTGCATAAATTCAACCTCTCTAGGTACCACATACAAGTAGAATCATAGGGTATTTGTCCTTTTGTGATAGGCTTATTTCACTTAGAGTTTCCTCCATGGATGTAGCATTGTTAGGTACACAGCTAGGGACCTCCGCCCCTCCTTGGGACAAGGTGGGCAACTGCCACACTGCAAATGCAAAATAGAAACGAGCATAAGAAGAGGAATCTCCTGTGGGGACTTGACTTTTCCAATTTACAGCACACACATTTACACCCAGAGGTGACTGAAATTATGCCTGATTCAACCTTAATGGAAAATGAAAGTGGCTGTAATAGTGTTATTGTCAGTAACCGTAGGAGGACCATTCACTTGCATTTCTGTTTTGCCCTTAAAGCCTGCACAGGTGGCCAAAGCAGAGATGGAAGCAATTCACTAGGACCTCGATGAAGCCCAGCGGCTCCTTGAGTGGGCTGAAGTTGATCTGAAGGCAGACATGGGAAGGGAGGAGTATCAGGACGGTGGGCTTCCTTGCCGTTTTGATTTGCATTTCCCTAGTGATTAGTGATGTTGAGCATCTTTCCACGTGCTTATTGACCATTTGCATATTTTCTTTGGAGAAATGTCTATTCCAGTCCTTTATCCATTTTTGGTTGATTTTTTTGTTGTTGTTGTCTAGTTGTAGGAGTTATTTATATATTCTGCGTGGATATTAATTAACTCCTTTTCAGATCTATGATTTGCAAATACTTTCTCCCATTCTGTGGGTTGCCTTTTCACTGTTGATTATGTCCTTTGAGGCTCGCCATGGAGATTTTAAAGAGCAGGTAGAAGTCAGTCAGTCTGGGCGGCAGTGGCGTGAGGGGAAGGTATTTCGGTCCGAGGAAACAGCCTGTGCAAACACGCTGAGGAGAGAACCAGCAAATGCAGGGAGCGGAGTCTTGGGTGTGCGGAGGGGGCGGGGAGCGGCAGGGGCGAGGCTGGAGCGGCCGCACCGCAGAGGGATGGGCTAGGCCCGCATGGCAGCCGGCCGGGCTTCAGTCTAAGGCGCCGCTACTCTGAGAGGCCAGGACCTCCCTCAGCGTCCCCTGCTGGGAGTTTCTTAGAAATGCAAACTCACGGAGCCCCATTCTGGCCTGCTGTGGGGTGGGGAGGGGTTGTGACACGCCCCCGGGGTTATTCCGAGGTCCGGTCGAGTTTGAGCGCGGTGCTCAGGGCAATCGGGAGCATCCGAGGGGTCTGGCTAAGGTTTTGAGAGATCGCCGGGTGTTGGGAAATAAGCTGGGCTGTTCTTCAGGCGGGAGCGCCCCGGGCGTCCCTCCGCCCCATCCTCGTCCAGCCCTTCTGGCCTCCGTCCGACCCCTCGGTGGCGGCCCAGCGCCCCGGCCTCCTTCCCTCACTCGGTGGGGTCCGCGGTCAGGCCCACATTCCTCTCACTTCCCGCCATTGTCCTGGGTTCCTGCGGCCACGTCTGCGCAGTCGCCCAGGCCGCCCCCAGCCCCGGGGAATGACGACTCATTTCCTTTCTCCCCAGTGACATAACCCTGCCCATAGCGTGGTCCGGCCCTGGTGGCGGCCGACCCCCTTCCCTGGCCCCGCTGGGCGCCTCTCGGCCGGCAGGGGGCGCCCGAGCCCGCAGCGCCCGACCTGGACTCCCCCGGTCCGCCTGCAGCGCCCCTGCGCCCGGGCCTGCGGGGAGGGGGACGGGAGCACCGCCTCTGCCCGTCCTCCGGCCGGCAGCCTAGCGGCTCACGATGGGGAAACTGAGACCTGGGAGGTGTGCCTTCACCAAGGCAGCACAGCCCACCTGGGAAGTGGGGGGCTGGAATTTGGGACTTTTGACCCCCTCAGGCTCGTGGTTTTCTCCACCCACCCCCTTGGTATTTCCAGCACAAAATCTGCAGACAGTATCCCCCCAACTCTGATCATTTGTGCGCCCTGAAATGTGGTCGCCCCTGGAAGCAGCAGGCGCTGAGGGCAGCCTGGGCTCCACCTGGCGAGCAAGTGGAGGCTGCAATTGTCGGGTAGCGCTGCCCCGACCCTCTGACCCTCACCCTTGCATGCACCCCCAGCTCCCCAGCACGCTTTGCTGGCCCTCAGGACCCGGCGTTGTCCCCTCTGCTTTCCCTCTCAGGTTTCAAGTAGGCAAGGAGACTTAGTCTAGAAATTTCAAATATTTCACAAGACCTAGAGCCACGGAAGACTGCATTCCTTTAGGACTCATGGAGGGAGTGTGAAGGCCGCTCAGTGAGCTGGGGCTCAAACCACACCTGTCCCGCCTCAGGCCTCTTCACCTCCCCACCTGCCCAGGTACTGAATCCAGAAAGCTCTGCCCAGTGACTGGCATAGTGTTAGGACTCGATGTACGGTGGTTATGATTATTCCTAAGCAAGTTACCCAACCTCTCCATGCCTCAGGCTTCCTCATATGTAAAATGGGTGTAGTTGTAGCATAACTCGGAGAGTTATTGTGAGGATTAAATGAGCTCGTGCATGGAAGGTGCTTAGAGCAGGGTGTGATGTCCAATAAGCATGTTAACAGTCCACCAGCACTTGGGCTCCATAAAGGTAAGGTTTGTTGTTGTCTTCTTTTTAATTGACAAATAAAATTTTATATATTTATGGTGTACAACGTGGTGCAAATGTTGTGGAATAGCTAAGTGAAATTAACTAATATATGTATTGTCTCATATACTCATTATTTTGTGTGTGTGTTGTCTTTTTTTGTGTACTGCTGCATCTCCAGCACTTAGGATAGTGTCTGGCACAAAGTAAGAACCCAATAAACATTTGTTGAATGAATGAATGTTAGCTAGTATCATTCTCTAAGCAAGCCTGGTGGACCAAAGGGAAGATTTTTTTTTTTTTTTTTTCTAGAGATGGGGTCTCATGTCTCCCAGGCTGGTCAACTCCTGGCCTCAAGCGACCCTCCCACCTCAGCATCCTGAGTAGCTGGGATTTAGCTGGGATTACAGGCCAGAGGGGATGATTGTTCAGGATCTGTCTGCAAGAGGGATAGAGGGCTTCCTGGGAAGAAGTCATCCTAGGGAAAGAGAGTTGAAGAGTATACGACATGTTCAAGGACAGGGCAAGCATAAGAGAGTGATTCGGGGTAGAGCATCCTTGGTGTCTGCACCTGAGCCCCAGGAGCACTGTGGAAAGGAGTGGACGATTTCGTGAACATACCTCTTGAGTCCCGGGAAGCACACCTCAGAAGGGTGGGAGACACCTGCTGGGCATACCCAGGAAGGTCTGCAGTAACTGTTGGGGACAGAGCCAGAGAAAGCTGATTACTGTTATGTGTGGCTCCATTTCTATCAGCTGACTGATGAAGGCCTGGAGAACTTGGGCTAATACAACTTGGAGGGCAGCCCTGTGGAGGAGTGGGTTCGCTGTCCCCGGAAGTGCTCAAGCAGGGACTGGCACCCCTCTAGGGAATGGTGTAATGGGTCTCACTGAAGGATGGGTGCTTGGGCTGGAGGGACCCCAAGGTTGCTGCCGTGAAGCAGACACAGCGAAGCAGAGGGCATCTCTGAGACCTCCCATTCCTGGCCCTGCTCAGAGGGGAATCCCTGGGAGCAAAGGCTGATGGGAAGGGAGTGCGCTACTGCACATTCTGCGAAATTGTACTTGGCTTGTCCGAACTTCCTCCTGAGGACAGGATAGCTTTGCCCTAACCCTGCCCTCTCACCTGGTGGCCCAGCTGCCCCCTGATAAGCCAGTGAATTGCAGTAGAAGGAGCATCTACTGGCGAGGCTCCAGAGTCAACCAGATCTGGGTTCGAATCCCATCTCCACTACTTCCTCAGCAAATCCCTTTGGTTCTCTGAACCTCAATTTCTTCAGCTAAAAGATGGAAATGAAAGTATCTACTTCTGAGAGTTGTTGCAAGACAATGTGTATACAATGCCTGGCACAGAGCAGGAGCTTAAGGAATGCTCACTCTGACTCATTTCAGCTTAGGGGGCAGCTGTGTGCTCTTGGGGAGAGACGGGAGTGTTCCTGAAAAGAGGGCGGGATAGCAAAAGGGCCCGGTGGGATCTTGGGCCACACCTTCAACCTCTCAAATCCCAGTTTATCCACCTTCAATATGCAGGAAGTGGGAAACAGAATCTCAAACACCTGCTGGCAGGTCCTGTAGACTTTCCTAGATGTGGAAGAACTTTGTGAGCCATGACTCGGCTTTAGCTGTCCAGACTGGTTGAGGCTTTCCGCGCCCTGCAGCCTCGGCCCTGGCAGGGTTTCTAGCATGTGAGCCAGGGCGAGAGGATGTGGGCTTTGACATCTCACAAGACTCAGTTAGAATCCTAGCTCCCCCAGGCGCCTACTTTGTGACATGGAACAGTCTTTGAGTCACAGTTTCCTAACCTCGGAATGAGGACACTAACAGCTGCTTTGCCAGGCCACTGGGAGAATCGAATGGTACCAAATAGGCAAGGTGTTTGCATTTATATAACAGGTGCTTAATAAATGATAATATTTATAAAGTGCTTAGAATGATGCCTGGCACATAGTAAGTGCTATGCTAATGTTTACTAAGTAACTAACTAGAAATGCAGATAGATGAAAACATGCGTATATAAATGGACGCATACGTAGATGCAGGTATGTCGGGAGAGCAGTTGGATGGAGCTCTTCCCCTCTCATGCCTCCCACTCATCCAGAAACTTCTCCGCCAACCTCCTCCCCTCCCAGTCCTGGACCCAACTTCCTCTGGCCATACTGGTGAAACCAAGACTTGGGGACTATAAAAAATGGTTCTTGTTCACAAAGAAGTTGAATATACTGAAAGAGATGACCTCTACGGTCCGTTCCAGCTCAAACCACCCACTCAACTGTCATGGAGTCCCCTTCTTTGTGACAGCATCTTTTAAGAAATGTGCCTGCGTAAGCTCCTATTTTTGTCCTCCCAACAGCCCCGGAAGGGGTGTTAGGGATAAAGATTAGTCACCCAGCTTCAGAAAAGGGAACTGGGGGACAAGGAAAGTGCTGAGGTGGCCATGTCCAAGTCCCAATCGGCCAGCCCTGCGCCATGAGGTCACATCACCATAATTATTCCCATTTATTGAATGGCCCTGTGTGCCAAGGGCTTACACATCTTATCCTGATGTGTAATCTCATTAGGTTGACATTAAATCCCCATTTTAGAGCTGAGGAAACTGAGGTTGGATAGGTAAAGTGACTCGCCCCAGGTCACATAGCCAGACCCAGATCTGAAACTCCAAGGCTATTGCCACTAGATTCTGGTCTCCTGACACTCCCCTGGGAGAGCGAGGCCTGGTGCTTCTCCTGGGCGGGGCTCAGGCCAGACTCCACAACAAGACTGGGATCGAGGGCCACGTGGGCACTGCCCTTCCCCAAAGTTGGCTTCTCCCTGTGCTCTGTTTCTGTGTCTTCTGAGGCCTGAAGGGCTGTGTCAGAGAAGCAGAAGCACTTTCAGCTTTATAAAGGGATTTGTTACAGAGCTTGGATATTGCACCATTAATTGTGTAAACAGTCAGTGTAAAGCTGTTGTGTTTGCATCCAGTGCAGGGGCTGTCTGTCAGTGGGGTAGGTAATGGGGTGTGAAGCAAGGACATCCTTGTAGAGCAAGGACAAGCTGAAACTCACGAAGGTGGAAAGAGACCTATGTTAGTTCCGGTTTCCTCTGACCTTGCTGGTGCAGGCGTCATGTGGGAGAAGCAGGCCCCCTCTGTTGAGCTGCTGACCACACACCTGGCCCAGGAGTCTGAGAAGCT
>NW_012148408.1:1631003-1643114 GCF_000956105.1 Propithecus coquereli | reverse complement strand
ATTTCTTTCTATTTTTTAGTAGAGACGGGGTCTCGCTCTTGCTCAGGCTGGTCTCGAACTCCTGACCTTGAGCTATCCACCCGCCTCGGCCTCCCAGAGAGCTAGGATTACAGGCGTGAGCCACCGCGCCCGGCCCATGATTTCTTTTATGACCTAGCCTTGGCCATCACAAACCAGCATTTCTGCACCATCTTACTTGCTGCACAGTTCAGTCCTACTCCACGCAGGAGGTGGGGCTCAGTGGGGCCCTCCTGGAGGCTGGTCACCATGAGGGACATCAGAGTGCTGCTGGAGTCAGGGGATCCCAGGGACCTTTACCAGGGCATCCTGCCTTCCCAACAAGCCCGAGAGCTCTTCAAGTTCATGGGCAGCCTCTCACATCCTGACATCTCCCATGGTTGCCAGCACCATGCTGCCTCAACATCTCCACCTGCAAATCCAAGAGGCATCTCAAACTGACGTGTCCAACATTGAACTTCTGAATTTCTCCTGAGCCTTCTCCTCCCACAGTTGCTCCCTTGTCGGTATGTGGTGACTCTTGGGCTTACTCAGGCCCAAACTGTGATACCAGCAGTGCTCTTCTCTTGGTCTCATTTGCCAAGTCCAACCCACCGCGAATCCTCTTACATGTACTTCCATCGTGTGTCTGGAGACCCCCTGCTGCTTACCGCCTCTGCTGTGGCGCCCTGATCTAAGCCCCATTCTCTCTAGCCTGGGTCCCCTCGCTTCTGTGTTTGCCCCTAGAAAGCATCTCCCCACAGCAGCCAGAGGGAGCCTGTTAAAAGCAAGTAAGGTCACGTCACTCCTCGCTCAAAGCCTGCGCTGACTCGGAGTAAGAGCCGGTCTTTGCAATGGCCTGCAGGGCCTGTGCCATGGGCCCCGCCCCCACCGCCACGCCCGCCAACCTCCTCTCTCCCCCCTGCCCCTCGCTCCCCTGCTCCGGCCACACTGGCCTCCTTGTTCCTCAACGTGCGCTGCCCACCCCACCTTGGTGCCTCTGTTGTTGCAAATTTTATGATGATTCAATATATGTGCTGGTGAGCCTCGGATGTTTCCGAAGGAAAGATTCCAGACTGTTCCCTCCGTCTGCAGTCTCTTCCCTCGGAAACATCCGAGGCTCACTCCCTCACTTCTTCAGGTTTTATCTCAAATGTCGCCTACTCCTTGGGGCCTTCCCCCCAACCTCATTTAATCCAGCAACCCTCACACGCCCTCACGCCCTGTCAGCCTTCCTTGATCTGTTTCCTTCCACTGTAATTCACATTCCTGTCCATTACACAATTTACTTGTTTATTTGTTCACTCTCTGTTTCTGCCTCTGGAATGTCAGTTTGATGGGGACGGAGGTTGTTGGCTGTTTTGTTCACTGTGTCCCCAGAGCCTAGAGCAGTGGCTGGCAGGTGCTCAGAAAGTACCTGTTGAATGAATAGCATGTCCTAAAGAATAATTTTTAGAAGGATAAATGAAGGATGATAATGAGTAATGTGTTACTTCCCAGCTGTGTGGCATTAAATGAGTCATTTCACCTCTCTGAGCCTAGATTCTATATGACCAGGCACAGGTTCGACCTAAAGGATGCTGTTGTCTTAGAGCAGGCTCCGGGCTGTTTGGGGCTCTAGCTGCAGTGGCTCTGCCACTTGCCGGTGGTGAGATCTTGGGTAGGTCACTTAACCTCTCTGCCCCTTGGTTTTTCCCTCTGTAAAATGGGAACAATCATGATAAACACCCTAAGGTGTTGTTATGAGGATGACGTGAGTTAACGGCCCAGGCTCGTGCCTGGCACATGGTAGGTATTCACAGAGAGGAAGGAACATTGTCCTGCATGCTCCACCGGTTTTTCTGTCCTGGTCATGGGACAACGATGCATCCAAGGCTCTTGGCCATCTGGGATTTTCCAGAACTTGAATCCACATCTGTTAGCATCACCAGTATTTTTCCACAGCGAAGGAATCAATCTCTTTGAGTTCTGCACCGAGAGTCAGGGAAAGCTGCGAAAGGCACACAGGGGTGTCCTTGTCCACTGAGAGACTCTGTCAGGAGAGGAGGATGCTTCACCTCGTGTGACTGCAGATCGCAGGCAGTGATCTCATCACCCACACGCCAGATTACAGAAATCATTGGAGACAAGCTCGCCCAGAGGCTGCAAACTGGCGGCCAAGGGCTGGATGGGAGGCATAGACCAGATTGTTCTGTTGGCCTACGCCGCATTTAAAAAATAACGGTATCTGAATGTCTGTAGATAATTAAGAAGAGCCGGAGGTCCACAGACCCCACCACTCCCTATTGCCTCACACCTGGCCAGAGTCGCACATTTGCTGTTTGTCTGGACCCCAGGCAACCACCTTTGCATTTCACAAGTGGGACTCTGAGAGAAGCTGACCCCTTAAGAAATCATCTCAGCCTCCTGCTACCGGGCTTATTTTGGATTCCTGTCCAGCCAGCAGTTAGAACACAGTGGCCTGAGTCACCTAAATCCATGGGGTCATCCCTAGGCTCTTCTCGTTGGTTCTTGACTTGCCACCCTATTTTTCATACTCACCTCCTAGCCATGTCCATTTAGTTGTAAGAGGAGGGGAGGGAGCCCGCTGGCTGTCCCCTCTGCCAGGAGTGTCCTCCCTCCGCAGCCTGCCTGATCAGCGCCTGCTCAAGACTCCGGTCCTGTACCACCCCCTGCGAGAAGCCTTCCCTGACTGCTCCCCTGCCCTGCCCTGGCCCCCAGCCAGCCTGATCCGACCACAGTGCTCCTGGATGGCTGTTTATGAGGGCCCCTTTCCCTCCTGGTTGGGCCGACGTTATGGGTCTGCTTGTCCCATGAGACTGTGCGCTCCTCCAGGGCAGGGGCTATAAGGGATTCATCTCTGTGTACCTAGGGCCTGGCTGTTGTAGGTGCTCAATAAGTGGGCCCTGGAAGTATAAATAAATGAATTCCTTCTGTCCTTCCTTTCTTCCTTCCTTCCTTCGATTCATTCATTAATTTGTTCTTTGCCTTCCACACATTTGCCTGGTAGGGTCCTGTCTCTTTAAGTGCTGGCCCCTGGCTGTGGGAGTGTGTCAGTCCCCACGGAAGAGGAAACTGGTTCTGGGCTAGCTGTACATGACACTCATCTCGATCCCACCCCGATCACAGCGTCACACCCAGTTTCTACTTGTCCTGGTTTTTGTTGTTGTAAATTTTATAATGATTCAATACACATGCCCCCCAAAATCAAAATCATAAGTGTACAGTTTGGTGAATTTCCAAAGTGAACGCATCGTGGAACCATCACCCAGATCAGGAAAGAATGAGAAAAGCCCCTCTCTGTGCCGTCTCCAGTCACTGTTCCCTGCAAAGGTGACCCTTATTCCGACCCTCTCACCGTGAATTTTTCTGCTTTGTATTTTATAGACACACAACAATATAATATATATTCCTTTGGGCCTGACTTCTTTTCCTTAATGCTATGTGTGTGAGATTTATTCATGTTGTGGTTTATTTATTCTCATTGAAATATTCCCATGGTGTAAATACACCGTGATTTATGTGCTCATTCTGCTGTTGGTGCACACTTAAGTTGCGTCTCATTTGTGGCTATTAAAAATAGTGCTTTGGGAACAGTCTCGTACGTATCTTAGGGAACACACGGGTGCGTTGGTGTTGGGTATGTACCTCGGTGTGGAAGCGCTGGGTCATAGGCAAGGTGTACGCTCCACGTTAGTGGAAACTTACCACGTTCCACGGCAGCGTGCGAGAGTCCCTGTTGCTCCTGTGCTCACGCATACTTGGCATTAGTGGTTTTTTTGTCCAGGATGGACTGTTCCGTTGTTGACCGCATGCTCCAGCCCACTGGCATTCTGCTCCCACTCTCTGTGTTTGGGGTGCGTTCTGGAAAATCAGCCTCTCTGGTTCTTGATGCTTGTCCTGCAGTTTTATCTAGAGTTTGTCTGCACCCCTGCGGACCTGAGACAGGCCTCTCTGCTGTGTATGAGGACGCCCTTCCCTGAGGAGCACTCCAGCCTCGGATGACAGCTCCCACAGAACACAGATCCCTGTGAGGGGAGGGGACAGAAGGCATGAGGGACCTGTCCCCCCAAGCCCACGCAGTCCCTTCCTGTGGCCACAGCTCACTTACAAAGCCAACTTGTGGACCCTTCTCAGCCTATTATACTCAAAACATTGGCTAGGGCAGGTACGGTGGCTGTAATCCTATAATCTTAGCACTCTGGGAAGCCGAGGCGGGAGGATCGCTTGCGGTCAGGAGTTCAAGACCAGCCTAAGAAAGAGTGAAACCCCCGTCTCTACTAAAAATAGAAAGAAATTAGCCGGACAATTAAAAATAGAAAAAGTTAGCTGGGCGTGGTGGCACATGCCTGTAGTCCTAGCTACTCAGGAGGCTGAGGCAGGAGGATTGCTTGAGCCCAGGCATTTGAGGGTGCTGTGGGCTAAGCTGACGCCACTGCACTCTAGCCCGGGCAACAGAGCAAGACTCTGTCTCAAAATAAAACAAAACACTGGGCGGAAAGAACAAATAGAAGTGCTAAGACTGCGAAACTCTCAGAAGAAAACACAGGGGCAGTCTTTGTGACCCTAGGTGCAGCAATAGTTTCTTAGCTATGACACCAAAAGCAGAAGCAACCAGAGAAAAAACAGAATTGGACTTTCTCAAAATTAAAAACTTTCCTGCTTCACAGGACACTATCAAGAGAGTGAACAGACAACCCACAGGACTGGAGAAAATATTTGCAAGTCACATATCTGACAGGGGGCTTGTATGTAGAATATATAAAGAACTCTTGGAGCTGAGAAGCCACCGGAAGCTGGAAGAGGCAGCAAGGACCCTTCCCCACAGCCTTCAGAGGGAGTAAGCCCTGCTGACACCTGATTCCAGACTTCTGGCCTCCAAAACTGCGAGAGAACAAATTTCTTTTGTTTGAAGCCACCAAGTTTGTGGTCATTTGCTATGGCAGCTCTAGGAAGACAATGCCAGAAATGACACTGAGAATGCAGCAAAGCTTTTGAAAACCTGTTTCCTTAAGTATCTCTCTGTCCGTCTGTCCCTCTCTGTCCCTGCACGTGTGGCAGCTGCACCTCCTGCTCCCTCCCAACACCTGCCATTCAAATAGCCTCAGCTGAGCTTCTGCAGGCCCTTCCTTCTCCTCCTCCTCTCCTTCCCCCTTACCATGTGCTTTCAGCACTTTCCGTGGAAATCCAGCCGGCCCCCTACAGTTCTGCTGCGGCCATGAAGCCCAGGGCCCGAGTGGGCTGACACAGAGCTTTCCTTGGCGGTGGAAGGAGGAGGGGGAATGTGAAGGCCCGTCCTGCTCTTCCCTGCGTAAATCTTTCTCGGAATGGCCACGCGGTTCTCCGGCTGCCCTTGACTCTTCCCTTTCCCTCCTTCCCAACGTGCGCACCGTCACCGTTTGCCTTCCAAACAACCCTGGAATCAGCCCACGCCCCTCCATCCCCTCGCTTCTCCCAGGACTCAGGCCGCCAGTGTGTCCCTGCGGACGACTGCCACACCTCCGGCACGCAGTCCCCGACCCACCCTGCACTCTTCAGCCAAGGAGCTTTCCAATGTTCAGGTCTGAGCCTGCTGCATCCCTGCTATGCCCCCTGTACCTCCCCTCCCTCTAAGGCTGAGCCCAAGCTCAGCACGGCTCACTAGGCCTCTCCTCCCTCCTGCCAGCCCCATCCAGGCCTGCGGCCTGGGCCTGCTCCTCTGGAACCACCACGATGACCTCCCTTCCTCAAGCATCACCTGCTCTTGCGCAGGCTGTCTCCTCTTCCTCAGCGTCCTCCCACCCATCCAGCTGCCCCCAACCCTCTTCCTAGGCCTTCGCTACCCAGCAAACACTTCCTCAGGGAAGCCTTGTCTGGCCCTCTAAGTGTCCCTGCCATGTGTCCCCAAGGCTGGGGGTAGGATGGGTTGGGTAGGATGTTTTTCTTCCAAGTGACACAGGACTCAACTCAAATAGGCTTGAGCAAAAAAGGGAACGTGTTGGGTTTATGTGACTGAGAAGCCCAGTGGTTGGGTCTGGCCTCAGGCATGGCTGGATTCTGGATTTGACAGTGTCTGCCAGACCAGACTGCCCTGTCTCTTGGTTCTTCCCTTCTTAGGGTTGGCACCATGTTGTCACCCCAGCAGCCCTGGGTCCTTTTCTCACAGTGGCCAGGTGGCTGTAGTACATCCCAGAGCCCTAAGGCCAGTGGACAGCAAAAACCTCTTTTCCAGGAGCTCCTGCAAGAGCCTGGCCATCTAGCCTGATGACCAACTAGGGTCACTGGTCTTTCCCTGAGCCAATTGCCATAGCGAGAAGAAGGCAATGTCCCAATGGTTTGAGGATCCCACCAAATGCTTTGGTCCTGAGTGAGGTGTGGGGCCTTCCTGAGAGCAGGGGAGGGGTGGAGCCCTAAATGAAGACAAGGGATGTTGCTGCAAGATGGGGAATGGGGACCAGGGAGGCAGATGACAAATGCTCACCACCCTCTCTTCTTTAGAGTCAGGGACATAAGGCACAGGGAGAGGGAAACTGACAGCCCAGGCCACCTGCGGGTGCATGGCAGAGCTAAGACTTGAATCCCAGTCTCCTGACTTCACGTAGCTCTTTCCACAAAGCCACTCTGTCCAGGGAGTAGCCTCAGACACAGGAGGGACCATGGAGTCCCTACCCAGAGGTCTTTCTTTTAAATCATAAGGCGTTGAGGCTGTCTTTCCCACAAAGTAGCTTTAGTCCGTGGTTCTGAACAAGTAAAGAACTGCTCTCTTTGCCCTGGGAATCTTCCTCTACCTTGTTTCTGTTCTTTTAAGAAAAATTCCTCTCCTTCCCAGTCATTCCAGCCCTTGCCAAGGATCCTTTGGGCTCCAGACAGAGCTGCTGCTTGACAGATGAGGTCAGTTCAGCGGCAGCTGATATCTGGAGTGTCTTGCAGAGCAATGCCGTGACCTGCCCTGGGTTCACTGCAAATACTCAACACAGGCCTCTCCTCCCGGGCTCCTTCCTCTGGCTGCACCGCCTTCTCTCCTGCTGGCTGGAGGGCAGACGGAGCAGCCAGGAAAAGCACAAGACAGTCTGGTGACTGAGGACAAACCACGTTTCCGTCTGGGGCTCTGTCCCTGAGCCTGGGGCAGCCAGGCCTTCTCCCTGGGGCTTGGGCTCCTATTGCTGTCAGCTCTGCCCTGCCCTCCACACCCTGAGCAGAAACAGTCTACTGCTGTGCATGACAATTTCTGTTCAGCTTCCTTTTGCTGAATTAGTTTCAATCACATTTGGTATGAGGTTGAATTGTGTCCCCAAAAAGGTGCATTCGGGTCCTAACTCCTGGTACCTGTGAATGTGACATGATCTGGAAATAGGGTCTTTGCTGATGTGATCAAGTTAAGATGAAGTTATGCTGGATTAGGTTGGCCCACAGATCCCATGACTGGTGTCCTCGTAAGAAAACGAAAATTTGGACACGGAGACACGTACAGAGGAAGACGACACATAGGGAGAAGGTCACGCTAAGGCAGAGGCTGCAGTGATGCATCTGGCATCTGCAAGCTGAGGACAACCACTGGGAGCTAGCAAGAGGCAAGGAAGTGTCCTCTCCCAGAGCCTGCAGGGAGGGAGCGCCCCTACCAACGCCTTGGTTTTGGACTTCTGGCCTCTGAAACTACGAGAGAATACATTTCGGTTGTTTCGAGCTACTCAGTTTGGGGTGGTTTGTTGCAGCAACGGATACAGAGGGAGAAGAAGAGTTAACAAAGGGGCGCTGGTAGCGTTGGAGCCACAGAAAGATCAAGAGAGCCGTGGGCTCAGATAAGTGGCTTGTTCACGTCTTAGCTGTGTGAACTTGGGCTGGTTACCTCCCCTCTCTGAGCCTGGATTTCTATTAATACGCAGTGGTGATCAGTAAATATGAGGAGTTGGCTGGAGCCCTGGGCCAGATTGGGTGGAAGACGAACACCGTCTTCAAACGCTTGAAGGCTGTCATGAGGACAAGGCATTCAATCCATTCTGTGTGACCAGCACCTCAGGGGAGAAGTTAAACTGAGGAAGGACAGGCCCGAATCAGGGAAGAACTTCCCAGCAAGGAGACCTGCCCAGTAGTGGCCGGGAGAGGTAATGAGCCCCCTGTGATTAGAGGAGATGACGCAGAGGCTGAAGGACTGAGTGACAGTGAGAAGGTCGCCCGCCACCCAGGGCAAAGCTTGCCGCCCTTTCCTGTGTCACAGGGTGACTAGGGACTGAGGGGTTTACTGGGACATAGGACTTTCAGTGCTGAAACCAGGAGGGCCCTGGGCAAGCTGGGCTGGGCTGAGCTGCTCGGTGAGGAGCCCACAGTGGAGGCCCTGACTGTGTCTCGGGCAGATCCGGAGTCCTGGAGTGGGTTTGCAGGCAGAAGCCACAGGAACTGCTTTTTCCACTGGCTCTGAGACACAGGATCTAAGTAGCCCTGCTGTGGGGCCCGGTGACAAGTACAGCACAGGCATGGAGAGAAGGGACCTCTCCTTACTTTGGACTAAACATGGCTTCCTCACCCCAGTGAGGCCCACAGAGCCAGCGGCACCACGAGGCCAGGCAGCTTTGGGATATCACGAATCCAGAGCTTCCTGGGGCGCCAGCGCCATGGCGGGAGACAGGCCCTGCCCTCACCCAGCTCCCCAAACAGCTGAGTCACTGAGGGGCTCCGTGAGGCAGGACTGGCGAGGTGAGCGTGATGGTTCACAGGAGATACACCCGTCTGCCCCTGGAATCAGCTGGGCAGAGCTGCGCTGGGCACAGGCCGGGGCATGGGAGGGAGGCCTGCTGGGAGAGCGGCAGCGGGCACGGTCTCAGCAGGCTGGAGTCTCCAGCTACACCAGCGCTGCCGGGACCCTGAAGGCGGACACGGGCCTCCTCCTTGCCTTCTCTCTAACCCCACTTCCAGGCAGTCTGCGGCCCTATGGAGTCTCCTGCCAGGAAGCCTCTGGAATGCTTCTAGCCTTCTCTCAGACCACTGCCAGGCTGGCACAGGCCCTACCCCCTCTCCTGAACAATCGTCTGGCTCCTGACACCTCCATGGCAGCCTCTTCCCTCATGCGTCGAGCCCTGGCCACCATGCAGCCCCTGCATTTTCCCAGGGGGCAGCTGCAGCCCTCTTGCCCCTGAGTTCTTGCGTAAGTGGGGTCCTCTTCCAGAATGCCGCTCACCTTCTTTACTCTGCTAACTGCTGCTCAACTTCAGAGATTCACTCAGGTGCTACCTCCTCCAGGAGGCCCTCCCCCTGGTCCTTCTCTGTCCCCACAGCACCCTGTGCTTTCCACTGCCCTGCGCCAGTCACGAGGTCATGCACTAACAGAAAGGGTCTCTCTCCTGACAGCCTGGGAGCTTCGTGAGGGCAGGTTTCCTATTTGTGCACCTGGTGAAGAGTAGGTCCACAACACAGAACAAAGGCAGGCATGAGTGAATGAATGCATTGTCCTGTTCAATCCTCAAGGCTGAGGGGGGCCCTGCTGAGCTGTGCTGGGGTTGGGACCCCGAAGCAGAGGGCAGTGCAGAGCAGGGAAGCCTGGGACTCCTCAGCTGCTGCCTCCTCTTACCACTGCTGTGCTGGTCCCTGAAGACCCTGAACCCTGAACACTGGCCGGGTCGCACCGGGGTTCTGGGTGGGTGGGGGCTAATGTGAGGCGGGGGAAGCTGGAACAACCTGCTAGGCCACAAGTGTGGAAGGGGACTGATGGCCTGACCACGTTGCATATCAAAACAAATCCCATGTAAAGAACCGGGGCTGTCTGCCCTTCTGGGTACCTGGGTAGGTTAACAGGAGGGGAAGGCTGAAACAGAGGGAGACTCCGGCTCTGGAAGTGGGAAGGGGACTTCCTACGTCATGGGAGCCAGGCAGGGAGGGTCAAGCCTGGGTCCCAGAGGTCATTTGAATGGATAGGGTGTCCCTCCATTGTGACTGGATGGTATCGGCCCACTCCTCCTGGGCTGAGTGAGGAGCTGCCCTGCCTGTCCCCACTCCCTTCCTCCAGCAGCCACTGCCATACCTATCTCTTAATCTCGTGACATCTCTGTGAGGTGTGACTGTGTGATCCCCACTTACAGGTGAGGAAAGCTTCTTGCCTGCCTTCTATTGATTTATTTGAAAATTCTTCAGAATTCCATTTTAATTACTACCTTCAGTGGTTTCTCTAGGAATTACAATATATATTCTTAACTTTTCACAGTCTACTCAGGGTTAATCTTGTATTATTTCATATGCTATTTCCAATTATTTACCATGACCACCTTTTACCACACTCCTGTCTGCCCTTTATGCTAGAATTGACATATGTATTATATTTACATACTTTACAAACTCCGCAAGACTATGCCATAATTCTTCCTTAAAGAGTTATATCTATTTAAAGATATTAGAGGAGAAATTATCTTATAATCTTATATAGTTACCTAGATATTTACCATTTCCAATACTCTTCATTCCTTGCTGAAGATTTGAGTTTTTATATGGTATCATTTCCCTTCTACCTGAAGAACTAACTCCCTTCGGCATGTCTTATAACGCAGGTCTGCAGTGATGAATTCTCTTAGTTTTTCTTAATCTGATAATATCTTTCTTTCATTTTCATTCTTGAAGTATATTTTCACTGGATATATAATTCTATATAGAAAGACAGAATTTCTTTCATCACTTTAAAGATGTTGTTCCACTACCTTCTGGCTCCATAGTTTTTGAAGAGATGTCAGCAGTCAATCGAATTCTTGGTGCTGTGTATCTAGTGTGTTGTTTTTCTCTGTCTACATTCAAGATTTTCTCTTTGGTTTTCAGATATCAGTTTGACTTGATATTCCTTGGCATGGCGCTTTGGGAAAAACACTCCCCAAATTGTCCTTTCCTCTCATGCCACAACAATCAACAAAAAAGAGGACTTCTGTGACCAAATGTGGGGTTCCCCCCACACACAACAAGCGGCAGACACCAACTGGGTGTCCTCTAATTCAATTCTGACACTATCTCCCCAAGGATAGCATTAGGTCCCACAGCGTGAGGGCTCAGACCCTAAAACTGATCCCTTCTTCCCACCAGTCACAAGGTAAAAGGAGGTAAAAGGAGGACAGGAGAAGGTCAGAGAGAGATTCTGTCTCCTGAGGCCTAAACCACCCCAACATTATAACAAGGACTGTGGGAGTTATGAACCAGGAACTGTGGGTGAAAACCAATATATGTATCTCTCATAACACCGTCTGTGGTTTTCTTTAAATTTATCCTGCTTGGGGTTTGGTGAGCTTCCTGAAATTTTAAATTTGTATCTATCAAATTTGGGAAATATTTGGCCATTTTTCTTCAAATATTTTATTCTGCCTCATCTTCTCTCTTCTCCTTCTGGGACTCCAATTACATGTATGAAGTCCTTACAATTACATATAATTGGCCTGCAGGTCTCTGAGATACTATTTTGTTTACTTACTTGTTTTTAATCTTTTTTCTCTGTGTTCTTCAGGTTGGATAATTTCTATTTATCTGTCTTCAAGTTCACTGGCAGGTTTCTATTCCTCTTCATTCTGTTGTTCAGCCTATCCAGTGAATTTTTTCCACCTGAGAGGAATAGACACTGTATATTTCTGGTCTTGAATTTCCATTTGTTCCTCCCTACACCTCCCAATTCCTGCAATTTGGTTCTTTAAAAAAATAATTTCTATTTCTTTGCTGGTATTTCCTGTCTTTTCATTCATTCACAGATGAGAAGCTTTTAAATTTAGCGAAGTTCAATTTGTGGATATTTTTTCATAGATCATACTTTTGGTGCTATACATAAAAACTCATCACGAAACCCCAAATCCCTGAGATTTTCTCCTGTGTCATCTTCTAGAAGTTTTATAGTTTTTGTGTTGTGTATTTAGATGTATGATCCATTTTGAGTTAGTTCTTATAAAAGAAGTAAAATCTTTGTCTAGATTTTTGTTTTTGCACATGTACACCCAATTGTTCCAGCAACATTTGTTGAACAGACTATCCTTTCTCCATTGAATTGCTTTTGCTCTTTAAGTGTGAGTCCATTTCTGGGCAAAAACATAGAATACATAGGGTTTGGTACTATCTGCAGTTTTAGGCATCCACTGGGGTTCTTGGAATGTATCCCCTACGGATAAGGGAGATGACTGTATTAGT